>NC_062216.1:142176426-142479456 GCF_902686445.1 Sciurus carolinensis
CTTACAGAAAAAAATAAAAAGTTATACTTTGTATTTTGAAGACAGAAGGATGCATATGCTCAAAGTAGAACATCAAAAATAATAAGATTCTGACAGTGTTTTTCTTTTTTTTTTTTTTTTCCACTATCTCTTCTCTGTGGACACCAACATGGGTGACTTTATTTTCTGACACTTGTGTCAAATTGAGTTTCACATATTAGGCAGTGATGAAGTTAATAGTCCATGGTGACAATGTGGACTGAGGAATAAGAAAACCCAGGGTATGTGATTCCTTGGAATATAACTTAGGCACTTCAAGTATCAGTTCCTTCAATTATAGATGAAGAAAATGACATCTGTTTCATAGGACTTACAAGGATTAAGTGCGCAACCCTGAGGAAGTCTCTTTAGTTTTCATAAACTAACTCTACATGTTTCCTGGGAAGGGTTGGAAGTCTATAATACCAAAACTATCAATTTCCAGATGCTATAATTTCCTGACTACTTCATCCATGCCAGTGACAGTTTCCAGAATGTTTGACAGTAACCACTAATAGCTGCATTGTTCCTTTCCTAATCCAGGTATCACCCCCTGCCCCTACTACTCCATGGATAATATTGCCTGAAGAGAACTGATGCTCAAGTCTACAAGAATACAAGCGAAAAAGTCAAGGCTCTTGTTCAAAATTCAAACCACAAAATCAGGGGGTAGACAATTCATCCAAAATTTTCTCTATTCAAGGTATTTTCACTTATGCAGTTTATGGTCTTAACTAAGTTTAATATCCTGGGATCTCTAAGGTTCTTGGTCCCTAGGAGCTCTAAATACATTTCTCTCAGAGTTCCAACTCTGCGATAACAATCCTGAGTTTTAGACTTACTGCTTTTTCAATAGACTTTAAAGGGAGATTAATTTTAAACACAAAACTAAGTAATAATGTCTTTATTCTTGGCTATTTCTCTATCCCAAAGCAAATACAAAACCTCTCTAATTTGCCTACATGTTGCCAAAAAGTCAGAGATTACTATGGGCCCCTGGAAGATAAATTCTCAATAACTATCTAAAAGTATGATCTGCCACAAATATTGGCACACAGTCCTAAACCGTATGATGATTTGAAAAGCCTTCTTTTGTTAAATTTGACAACAAATGGTGCCGTACTCTGTGTTTTAGTCAGCTTTTTCACTGCTGTGACTAAATAATGTGACCTGCACAATTATAGAGGAGGAAATGTTTATTTGAGGACTCAGAGGTCTTGAGTTTCAGAGGTCTTAGTCCATAGAAGGCCGGCTCCATTCCTTGGGGCTCCAGGTGAGGCAGAACATCATGGAAGAAGAGCATGGCAGAGGGAAGCAGCTCGCATGATCAGGAAGCAGAGAGAGAGAGGAAAGAGAAAGAGAGGGAGAGAGTCGCCACTCTCCAGATACAAAATACATACCCTAGAACCACACCCAAAATTTTAATCTCCTCCAGCCACACCCTACCACTTCAATTAATCCCACCAGGGATTAATACACTGATTGGGTTAAGACTCTTACAAACCAATTATTTCTCTTCTGAACCTTCCTGCATGGTCTCACATGTGAGCTTTTGGGGGACACCTCACATCCAAACCATAACACTCTGCCTCTCCCAAGACTTCTGAGTAAGTGTCCCATCAGTCAATCCCAAACACTATGAAACAAAACATGGAAACCATCTGTATATTCAGTTTATCAGACTTTAATGAGCTTGTCCATTTGCTAACACATGGTAATCACACTTACTGATTAAACCAAATGTGCTCTGGCAGGTAGTTTCTGTTAATTACAGGGCTATGCTTAACAGAGAGAAGGGGTCACAACCAGGGAAACTTAATATCTTAATATTTTAATATCTGTTGGCATTGTTGGCATGAAAATAAAATGCCTACTTTTATCATTTCCATACATATACACACATATGTGTGTAAACATGCCTATATATGTATAAACTTTATTATATGTAATGTACTTTATAATTCTATACACACACACACACACACACACACACACACATATGCACTCCAAGTAGAGCCTAAAGCACATATTTCATTTGCCCTTCAAATAAAGCGTTTTTTTGTTTTAAGGAAAAAAAAATGATACCTTGTATTTTAAGGATGAAAAGATGCAAATGCTCACAGTAGAACATCTAAAAATAAGACCTTGCCAATGTTTTTTTTTTTTTTTTTTCTTCACTAGGAATTCCCTGTGGACACCAACATGGATAACATTCACTTTCCACCGTGTGTCAGATTGAGTTTCACATAGTTGGCTGTGATGAGGTTAGTGCTTCATGGTGACAACATGTGCTGAGGAATAAGAAAACCTAAGGTGTTGATTCCTTGAGACATTATTTAAGAAATCTTAAGTATCAATCACTTCAATTATAGATGCAGGAAACAACACCTACACACACACACACACACACACACACACACACGCTTAATTCCCTTAAAATAATTATCATGAGGTAAAAGACATTGGAGAAGATATTGAACTATTAACAACTTTTGTATCCTAAAATATTTTAAAATCCAAAAACTCAATATAACTATACAAAGTCAGACTTAGGAATACTGAAGTTTGTTTTCACAAGCACAGTGTAACTAAACTCTTCCATTTATGACCATTTAGTACAAGCCATTAGCCATATATATATATATATATATATATATATATACATATATATGCATATATGTATATACATATGTATATATATGTATACATAGCATTACAAGGAAAGAACAACTTATAGAACTCTGTTACATCAGATAACAAAGAACATGTAATATATTTTCTTAGATACAGTACAAATGCATTCAAACATAAGCAGCAATATACAATATCTAGGCAAGCTAAATTTTTTTTAATAGATAACATGAACCTGGGCATGAGATTGGGTTCTCAGTGTGGTTCCCCATTTCAAGGGAAGGAAAGCACTCCAAAAGTAAGCAAGGAGGAACAATTAGCCCATGTGAAGCAGATTAGTAATGCTAATTTTTAAAAAATTATCAATTTTTTTAAACGATATTTAGTGGTTCCTATGTTATTACAAATACAGTATGTACTAAGACATAACAAGATTAATTAAATTGAATTTTTACCTTTGAAAACATAACTGCAATACACAAAAGCTGCTGAGGTTGCATACACAGTACATTTAGAATATAGCAAGTACCATATAACTTGTTCACAAGCAAATCACAAAATAAAGAATATTTGCAATTACAGGTTTTCAGTCTAAAAGTACTCAAGCAAGGTGTGCAAAGACAAGGGTTCCCATATTTGAGGTGGACTCCTTCTATTTGTTCTGCCAGTGCCCACTCTCTTTCTGGGAATTAATAAAGTTATTCCTCTTTTTCAGATAGATAAATCAAAGAATGGGTAAATCCAGACAATGTCATTCACTGTATTTTGCCTGCAGAACAACCAGTAGGAAAAAGTAATTGACAGCTAAAGAGAAAAAAAAAAGTAGATAGTAGAAAGAAGAAAAAAAAAAAAAAAAAGAGTAGAAAGGTGAGGAAAGGGCAAGGAAAACAGGGAGATTAAGGGAAGGAGAGACCTAGACTTTTCCAGTAATTCATTTTCATGTTTCTGATCCTTTCTGAAATAAACCTCAGAATTTCAAATAGCATCACAGAACCTATCTAATGAAGTTTTTCTTTCTTTCTTTCTTTCTTTCTTTTTCTTTCTTTCTAATTAAGTCATGGAAAAATACAACTTCTGAAAGAAATTATCAAATCCAGAGCCAGACTACAAAAAAAAAGAAAAGTGGAAAAAGTAGAACCTCTTTTGTACAAAAACCTGAAGCAAAATTGTTGACACAGGTGAATTTTTTGCCTCATTTTTTTCTTTCTTTTGTAAACTCTACTCTGTCTGTTGCTTGTTTTCCCATGAAAGTATGACTCATATACTCCTGAATCCATCTCTTACATGTTATAGCAAAAATTTTTTCTGTCATAAGAAACAATGTGGTTAGGCAAGCTCAAATACAAATGGAAGGAATCATGAAAGCTAGGTTTTCAAAATCTAAAATAAGGAACCAGGAAGTATCGATTTCTTTAAAAAGCCTCTCTTCGTGCATTTCCTGTCTTCTGTGGTCTCTTCTCTGTGCAGATCCAATTTCCTGCCTCAGCCTGTCATTCTCAGCTTAATCAAGGTTTCTGTACTTCATCAATTGAGCTTGAAAATGATCTGAGCTGGTCATTGTACTGACTCTGCTCTATATTCCATCTCAACCCCAGTGTCTTTTAGCAAGTACCAGAAAAGAAAAGAAAAGAAGAGAAAGAGTATGATTGATTCTCGGCGTCTGGTTAAATCATGCTTGGTTCAAAAATTCATTGCTAAGAGTCATGCAATTCAAAAAGGATGGCCCATTTCAAAATTTATCACCAAGGTAAATCTTTATAATGGCTTATGGCAGGCAAAACACAAAGAAAAACAAGAACAACATTTGACAGACGTTCTGTACATGAGGTGTTTGCATGTTCATTTTAAGAATGTGTTGCTAAATGATACTGATTTGTATGGGAAATTCACATTTATTGTTTATAATCAAGGTTTTTTTATTGAAGTAAGTAAACTATTTGATTGACACTAAATAATTAAATGATCCAATATATTTTTGTTGTTTCAAATTCACTCATTTGCACTATATATGCCAAAATTAAGACAATCTTAAGAGAAAGCATCAATGATGTATTCCTGGAAATTCAAGTTAACTGAGAGGATAATTTGTCAAAATGATTTAAATGACTCTTTATTGTTTACAAGTAAATACATAGTGATATCTTTTTAACTCCTCTCTGCTGAAGGAAGTAAGACTCACCTTTTAAACCTCATTTCAAAAAGTCTTTTCATCTTCTGGGAACTTCTTTGTTTACCAGTTGAAAGTATTATTTTTTTCAACTACTTCAACATTAATTTTTAGTTATTTCTTATGATTCAGTACCTTTTATATATTTTCTGTGAGCTACTATTATGTTCTCTGTTGACACATATAGTTCTTACTGGCCGAGAATGTTTTCCTCAAATACATGAAAGCAATATTCATTGAAACCAATTTTACAGATTTTTAACAGACAGAGAGGAAAATTCCCAGTGATTGTTTTTCTAAATCAAATTAAGTTAGACTCCTTTCACTTTTCAACCAATTTTCTTCTTACTAGATACTAAATGAATCAATAACTCCTATTGTTGGTTGTCCCTTTCTTTACAAGTATCTGCTAAGATCCTAAAGCTCTTTTCCATGTTAATAGGCATGAAGCTAATTCCTCTACTTTGTTATTTAAGCTCTGAAGGGTCTTGGATGGTCTACATCTCCACAACTTGAGTGTCCATGACAGGAATCCTGCTTTGACAAATGGACCATGCTGTGCAGCCAGCTTTCCCATTTACGCCATGATCTGTGGATCTAGTTTTTTTGAAAGTCCCACTTTTCTCCTGGGTACAAGTCCTGCTATAAGGAACGACTCATCTCCTCTTCTCCAAAGTACCTTTCATTTCTCCCCTAACTGTCTTTTCCTCCTTACTTTTTTGGGATAGAGGTTTATATCTCTCATAATTTAATTTTCCTTCAAAGAAGATTTACCCATTCCGTGTTGGTCTGTTTTTCCTATAGCTTGATACAGTAGGTTAAAAATGCTGAAAAGAAATGCTTTTCTCTTACTAGGTTCCCTTGTAACATTACCATAGGGTATACAATCGAACATGAGAAAAATGTTTTTAAATATGTGATTGGATTTATAAATATTTAGTTTGCAGAAATGGAGACAGGTATTCTTGGAACTTAGAAATTATAAGAAGAGACTAAACTAAACCTTTAACAGGAGACTTTGATCCTTCTGACTTAGAGCAGATAGTATTAATAGCATGCATGCACATTATTGAACATGAATAAAGCTTGAAGAAATCTAATAAATTATCTTACTTCCCTTCTTGTTAAATTTTAAATTGGCCAATTTCCATATGAATAACATTTGCTGTAGATGAAAGGAAGTACTGTTCATTATTTATAATAAGTGTCTGACATCATGGATCAAATAATTAAATCATAAAGTTGGCAATGCTGACCTGACATTCAGGAATAATACAGAACATAGAAAACTGATATTTTAAAATAATAGCCCTTTCCTGAAATACTTACATAGAAAATTCTTACTAAAATGAATTATGAAACAAAACTGAGTTATTTTTTAAAGCTTAAAAATGTGAGCTTGGAATCATAGAAACAATATTTAGAGTCCTCACAAGGCAGCACAAAATAAGACCAGAAAATGTTAGTGAAAAATATTACTATGTGTTTTCTACATATCACCATTTTTATATATCATGTTAAGACAAATAAAAGATTTGGAAGTTAATATCCTTCAGAAAACTCCTAACCCCAAAAACATTGTAAAAAAAAAGACAGAAAAAGCTATTCTTAAACATTTGTTGCTACTGCTACAGATGAATTATGTTCATTTTAAGAGTCCCTGAAGTTGGTAGACCAAATATTACATTTTATGTGTAACAATTTACAGACTTCCATGAACCTGATTAAAGTTTGTTAAGCTCAGTTCCAAAGAATGTGCAGGAAGTTCTGTGAAGTACTTATTAGAAAGATGTACTGAGAGTCCTAGTTTTTACAGTATCCAGAAAAATAAGCCTTAGGAAGAGTCAAACTTCGATGATTTGAAAAGAAATCATTTTGAGCATTTTAATAGAAAATTAAAACAATGCATACTTTTAAGTTCAGTCCTTTGTAATTATCATGAGATGCCCCTCTCAGTAGGGTCTGCATACCCCCTACCTCACACTACAAATATTTGTGAAATTAAAGGAAAATTTTTACCAACTTATTGTTTCCACTCAATTGTTTCCACTTACATTCCACTGCACTGAATGTATATTTTCTTATCCAGGATAACTTAATGTTAGCTTCCACAATCTGTGTACATTTATTCCTCAGAAGGACTAATTTTAAATAAAACATTTAGTTTAGATTCTTAATAATTCCTTTTTTTTTCTTTAGATTCATTGTATATAATGGGGTACCACTTTTGTTTCTCTGATTATACACGAAGTAGAGTCACACCATTGGTGTAATCATACATGTGCACAGGGTAATGATGTTTGTCTCATTCTATTATTTTTCCTTTCCCCCACTCCTCCCAGCCTCTCATTTTTGTCTATACAATCCATCCTTCCTCCATTCTTGCCTCTCCCTCAACCCCTGTTATGTATCATCATTCACTTATCAGAGAAATCATTTGGCCTTTGGTTTTGGGGAATCGGTTCATTTCACATTACATGGTACTTTCCAACTCCATCATTTTACCTGCAAATGCCATAGTTTTATTCTTCTTTATGGCTGAATAATATTCAATTGTGTGTATATATACCACACTTTCTTTATCCATTCATCTATTAAAGGGTATCTATGTTGGTTCCACAATCTAGGTATTGTAAATTGAGTTGCTATAAACATTGATGTAGCTTTGTCACTGTAGTTTGCTGATTTTAAGTTTTTTGGGTATAGGCCAAGAAGTGGAATACCTGGGTCAAATGGCAGGTCCGTTCCAAGTTTTCTAAGGAATCTCCATACTGTTTTCCAGAGTGGTTGCACGAATTTGCAACTCCACAGGAAATGTATGAGTGTAACATTTTCCGCACATCCTGGCCAACAGCTAATGTTGCTTGTATTCTTGATAATAGTTGACTTAGGACCAGACTTCCTTAACATGATTCCCAAAGCACATGAAATAAAAGCAGGAATCAATAATTGGGACCAATTCAAACAAAAAAGCTTTTTCTCAGCAAAGGAAACAATCAACAATGTGAAGAGAGAGCCTACAGAGTGGGGGAAAATCTTTGCCACACACACTTCAGATAGAGCACTAATCTTCAGAATTTATAAAGAACTCAAAAAACTTTACACCAAGAATAGACATAATCCAATCAATAAATGGGCTAAGGAAATGAGCAAACACTTCACAGAAAAAGATCTACAAGTGATCAACAGATAAATAAAAAAAATGTTCTCTAATAGTAAGAGAAATGCAAATCTTAATAATTCTTAAATGTTGGCACATTCATAATATGTCTCCTTTATTTCAAATTGCACACTTAATACAATATACAATATAAAGAATGTGGTAGCAGACTTCTTAGGTGGCATCAAAAGATTCCAACCTCCTTGTATTCATGAACTTGTGTAATCCCTGCCCTTGAGTAACTTGATTTAACCAAAAAAATCACAACCCTAAGAGGAGTCACTTCCATGACTGGGTACCAAGTCATTGAGACATCTGTCTTGTTAACAGGTTCTTCACTCTTGCTAGCTTTGATGAAGCAAGCTGTTACACAGAAAGTCTCAGGAGATAAGGAACTGAGTGCAAACTCCAGCCAATATCTGAGGAACTGAGGGCCTGGGTTCAATAGGCCACAAGACAAAGAGGCTGTCAACAACTCTGAGTGATCTGGAAATAGATCCTCCATCTAAAACCCCAGCCCTGGATGATACTTTGACTCCAGTTTTGTGAGTGAACTAGAATCACAGGACCCCCTTAATTCTCCAACCAAGTTTGAGAGCATGCATAGTCCTAAATTGCTGAATTTGTGGTCACTTGCTATGCTGTTACAGAGAAGGAACACATATAATAATAAGGAATAAAAATAAATCTAAAAATTAAAACTTTAAATGTCATACATTGTCAATGTTAAACTTTTCTGTTCTAAACATACATTTATATCCTGTGAGATATTCTCTGTGGTTGGAGCAGGTGAAGCCAGCATTAATAACAACATACCACCATCTGCTTGGCTGCTTACATCATGATTCCTTCATCCTTGGCCTCTACTAGCCACATAATCCCCATAAGCCCAGTTGATTCACACTCATAAAAATGTGTCACATCCGCTCACTGTTCTTACCCATAGTTTCACCATTGCTGGGTATGAGATGCTACATCAGGCCCTCTCTGTTCACTACACAGGGTCTCTTTCCTACTCAGATTCATTTTACTCAGGTAATAAAGAGTGATGTTTTAAAAGTCATGTATGATATTGTTCCTCCTTTCTATGACTTTTGTGGAATAAAGGCCCAAACCTTAAATGGAGTGCAGCTGTATAAACACGAACTGGCACCTGTCGACCACTCCAGGTTTCATGTGACAAATTGCCCCACGTACTTTTGTTTTCACTTCCTCAAATGGGCCATACTTTTTTCCTTTCCATGCTTTTTTCTTTGCCTGGAGTGCTCTTTTCTTCCACAGCAGTCCCCTGTACTCAGTCTTCTTTTATTATCTTATTCTTTTAAAACACTAATGTCTCAGCTCACAATAGATTGCTCCTTTAAGTGAAGACTTTCCTAGTTTAGGTAACATTCCCTGTTATATACTTAAATTGCAACTCGTAATACATACCACTTTTCTTTGGAAGATAAGGGTCTCACACCTGGGCAGAGAGTGGGAAAAAGGAGGATGTTACTGATAAGTAAGTAGCGAGGAGGACCAAGACTGTTGCTGTGCATCCTAAGGACTTTTCACTAGAAAGCTGCACAAAAAAGGATCATCCCAACCAAAGTATCAATAGTGCTAAAGGTGAGAAACTCAGATTTATATGTTAATAGTCATTGAATCAATAATTTAGATAATTAATAAGGTATTTTTTATTATAGAGAAGTACAAGATTCAAGAACATGAAGAAACGAAATCTTGGTGTCTTAGGATATTATTGTCTTAAGCAATTCTTTAATAAAGATAGATTCACTTATTCTCTTAGTTATCAAGTATTTATTGACACTGAGACATTGTGCTGGACAGTTTTGAGGATTCTGTGGTAAATCTAGACCTGCATTCAAGAAAACCAGGAAAAAAAAGAAAGATAATACACTAATAAACAGATAATTATATCCTGGTAGGTTAACAATGAGAAAACAAAATAACATGATGTGACAAAAACTGGCATAGGTAACAAAAGTTGGCAACACTTTAACAGGGATACAGGAGACAGTCATGCAAAGAATTCAGAGGAGTATTCCAGGTGTGCAAGTAGTGGATGCAAACTTCACCAGACAGGAAAGAACTTGATGTAGTCAGAAAACGGAAAAGATTCCAGCAGGGTTGAATCACACACATTTGAAATTACTTCAAAGAGCAATGGGGATAAATGGAATGGTTTCAGTAGGCAAATAACATTACTTTCAATTTTAAGAGATCATTCAAGTTGTTGTCTGAAAAATGCATAGGGATGGAAAGATAGAATGCAGTGAATAAAATAGAACATGCCTTGCAGCCAGCCAAGGAGAAATAATGTAAAGAAATGGAAGTACACAGAGTACATTTTGGAGACAGAATAGTGACTTGTTCAGAAACTGGGAACTGATAAAAGACAAAGAAAGATACCAAAATTATCACCACCTGTTTTTTTTTTTTCCCCTTCTTTCTTTCCTTCTTATTTATTTATTGCATGCATATGCATGTGCGTGTGTATGTGTGTGTGAGTGAGCAAATGAATTCCTGGTTATACCATTTATTGAGTACATAAACACTGAACAGAAGAAAAAAGAAAATTAGAGAAAATCTACTTCTCTTCAGTATGTTAAATTTAAGAAACATATGTACAATTCAATGAGAGATGTTATAAACCAGTGTTGGTTGACCATAACCCATGAGCCAACTATAATCCATGGCCTTGTTATGAATAAAGATTTATAAGAACATAAACACTTAAATTTATTTGCATACTGTCTCTGGCTGTTTTTACACTACTACATGGTGGAATGAGGCAGACATCATTCCCTATGTACATGTATGATTATATGAATGGTATGATCTGCATTGTGTACAACCATAGAAACGAAATTATGTACTGCATTTGTGTACAATGAATCAAAATGCAGTCTGTAAAAAATTAAAAGCTAAATTAAAAAATAAATAAATAAAATTTAAAAAAAACAAGTGTTGAATTGGGGACTCTATACTTTTCAAGGCATAAAACACACCCTTTTGCTTTACAGTAAGTTTTCTGACCCTGTTTTAGATATATATTTTATTCCATGACATATCCCCAAAACCAAAAAGAGTGGATGGCACTTTGTAAGTGCTTAATAAACATGCATTGTAGGAGTGAACACCGAGTGGGCAGTTACGCGTATGTATTTGTAGGTCGGAGAACAGGTTTTTGATTGAGAGATGTATTTTGAGAACGTCAGCCAGATCATCACTTAAAATCATAGCACTACATAGTTTCCTAAATCCACTGTGGTAATGAAGAAAGAAAAGAGAAGTAAGGAGAAATAAGAAAGAAAACAGTACAGGGCAGAAGGACCAGTGTGGAAACTGAGAAGAATGTTTGCCTACAGAGACCACGTAACAAAATATAGTAACTCAGCAGCAACCAGGAAGGCCAGAGGAAGAACTAACTTGGGTAGAGTAATTTATGCCATAGTGTAGCATCATTTATAGTCCAAGGAGTGCTATTCTTCCTTGTCTGGGTTATTTTGCTTAACCGATGATTTTTATAGTTTCATACGTTTTCCTGCAAATGATGAGATTCCATTATTCTTTATGGGTGAATACTACTCCATTTTGTATGCATACCATATTTTCTTTACCCATTCATCTGCTGATGGACACCTAGTCTGCTTCCATAACTTGGCTATTGAGAATTGTGCCATGAAAACATAGGTATGCAGGTGGCTCTAAAGTAGGCTTACTTTAATTCTTTTGGATAAATAGCAAGTGAGTGACATAACTGGATCATGTGGCGGTTGCACTTTTAGTTTTTTGAGGAGGTCCCATACTGATTTCAAAACTGGCTGTACTTAAAATTCAGTTTTCTACATAAAGAATGAAGTGTGGACACAAATTAAGAATGAAAATGTGAAAGAAGTATAAAGTAGTTTGTCTAAAGAAAGGAAGAAGGAGAATTTGTGTGGACTTGGAAAACAGTGATTCTAGGTACAGTAGTAATGATGAGATTGGGGTTTGCTGAAAAGAGAAGTACGTTATGATCGCCCACCGCCCGCGGGGACAATCACAACGCATACGCTCTTCTTGATCACAGGAACCAAAAACCGTTTATTCCACAAGTCTCAGACTTATATCAAGAACATCAGCCTATCAGAGAGTAGACTACCAGGAAAGTCAGCCTATCAAGGAACAGTCTCCACGCAGATACCAGGATCGCCTCATGTACAACAGCCAACCAGAGTTACTTCCTAAACTTGTTTGAGTGCAGCTATGTCTGGCAAGCTGCCAGGTGCCATCTTAGAGATCAGGCTAGGGTGCGGCTCTGGGGCCCTCAGAGCCTGCCCCTGACATCTCCCCCTTATTCTTTAAATAAAGAAAAGATGACTTGGGACCATGCCTGTCTTAGGTTGTCTATGGCAAATTACATCCTTACCCGTCATTGGAATTCTGACCTCCAGGCGTCAGAACCCTGTCTTAGGTTGGTATGCATTTCCACGGATCTTACCCGTCTTTGACTACTGGTCCAGCATGCTTAGCCATACTTGGGGGGATGTGCCTGTCTCAATGGCTGTCAAAGCCTGTACTATAGCCCGTCGATGATGTCGGGCATCTTGGTGAGCTCTGATTTGGCTGCGTATAACATAGGCTATCCCTAAGCAGATAATAATCAGAACAGGTACTGTTCCAGCCCACTGTTTTGTCAATCCCAGGGCTTTAGATAACAAAGAGAACATCTCGGATACCGATGCAACTTGAACCCTGGTGGCATTGACTCTGAGTATTTCAGCTTGTAGCTGACTGGTTAAATTATCAAACGTAGATGACCAATTGCCAGTAAGGTAGACAGAGAGATTTTTAGATAACATAGCAGCAGAGTTAAGGTTATTATAAGCAATTGGGGTGACACACACTGCTCTTAAAGGATAAACACATCCCCAGTCCCAAAAGTTCTTGCAAGATATCCACTTGTTCTTGTAGTAAGTCCACTCTTTGATTTACAAGGAGTATGCCTGCCTTTAAATGGTTGTTTAGAGCTTTTTGAGTCTGTAAGACTGTAGCTGTATTTTCGGCCAAGTGATTGACTGCTGTTGCTGTAGGTATGGCAGTTGCTAGTGCTGCTGTTGCAGAAACCACTATTGCAGTGACCACAGCCGCTGTAATGCCAAATCTCTCTTGTCTCTAGATAGTAGTACTGGCAGTTCTGTATCTGTAACAGAGACTGGAACAGGTAGGAAGGTAGGAATATGCATTAAGACCACCAGGTCAAATGCAGAAGCATTCCAGCATTGAGAGAGAGAGCAATTGCTTGAGGTGCAATTGAGAAGAGAAGAAGTTGAATTTGGTTTATTAGCTAACAAAAACATAAAAGGATAAAAGGGGGGGACACACAAACTGGGGTAGGTGGAAAGGTAATATTTTTGGTACATGTAGATTGTGAGGCAGCACCAGTGAACCTAGAACTGTTTGTCCATGTAGAGGAGTTCCAAGTACATAGCCGAAATGCCCCTCCTAAGAGACTAAAAAAAGATTATAAGTTAGAATATCCTGAGGCTGCAGTGAAAAGCATCCAATTGTCAAAGGGGTTGACACGTTTCATGCCTAATTGAACATCATTATTAGTGAAGTTATCATTAGCAGTGAAAGAAGTGAAATTGGGAGTGAAAAAAAATCCATTTTGTACAGGAGTCGCTGGTCCTGCATGTTGACAATCTGTCCATATAGGAGGTGTACTGTGTTTAGGATTACAAGGAGGGAAGATTCTAGGGGTTTTGAAAGTAGTTCCTGTAGCATTATGTCTGCGAGGTACCCATCCTGAAAGTAAAACAGCATCTCCTGTTAAGTTTTGTATGTATTCTTGAAATGTAGAACCATTTTCACCTGGGCGAAAAGAAAGCGTGGCTAAGGGGTGAAAGACTGTCAATAGCATGATCGTCAGGAGTGTCTTTGGTGTCTTCATTTTGTTGAACTGAATTACTGGTTGGTAGCGTTGCCACTGGTCGCGTCGGCCATTCAGGAACCCAGATAGGTGATGTTTTATCCTGTGGAAACAAACCGAGCAGTGGCTCCAGTAAAGCACCGGTTCCGGGCCGTTCCATTGTCCAGTAAGAACATCCTTCCATTTTACCGTCGCTCTATCATGTTGTTTATGATTGCCATGTCTCTCAGCGGCAGAGTGACCCTCATTATCCAGAGTTAAAAAATTTAAAATAAAGAGGAAAAGAGAAAGTTTATCTTTGGGGGATCTGAAGGTCTCCCCTATTCCCCCTTTTTGTTTATAAAGAGTATTTTTGAGGGTGAGATGTGCATGTTCAACAATACCTTGTCCTTGTGGGTTATAAAGTATACCTGTGGTTAGAGTTATTTCAAATTTAGTGAGAAATTGGTTAAAGGAGGTTGAAGTATAAGTAGGGCCATTGTTCGTTTTAAGTTGTTTAGGAAGTCCCAGGCCTCGAAAGACTGGAGACAGTGGGAAATGACATCTTTGACTTTTTCTCCGCTGTGTAGCGTTGCAAAGATGATACCTGAACATGTGTCTACAGATACATGTACATATTTAAGGTTACCAAATTCAGGAATGTGAGTAACATCCATTTGCCATAGATGATTAGGTAACAGTCCTTTAGGATTACTATAGAAGGTGGATGACGGAGGACTGTACACTGGCCACAAGATTTAACAATAGCACGTGCAGTTTCTTTAGTAATGGGAAACTTCAGTTTTAATGTTGTAGAATTAACATGGAATTGTTGATGATAATTTTTTACTGCCTCAAACGCAGAAAAAATGTGAGGATCCTTAGTTGCTATGTCTGCTACATTATTCCCTAGAGCTAAAGGTCCAGGTAAATTTGTATGAGCTCTGATATGTCCAATAAAGAAAGGATTATAATGATCCCAAATCATTTGTTGTAAAGTCCGTAAAGGATGAAAAATAGTAGAGTTTGAGGCAATAAACTCTGCACATTCTAAGTTACTGAGAGCTTGAACTACATATAAACTATCTGAGTAAACATTGAATGGAATATTAGGGTACATTTTAAAAACTTCAAGAACTGTTAAGAGTTCTGTTTGTTGAGCAGAAGAGTTAGGGAAAAGGAATGTTTGGACTTTATCTTGATAACAAATAGCTCCAGTCCCTGTTTTGGATCCATCAGTGAAAATCACAGGAGCCTTAGGAATAGGTTGTTGTCTGGTAACTCTTGGGAAAATTACAGAATTATTACTACAAAATTGTATATAAGGGTATTTAGGATAATGAATATCAAAGTTAGCTTGAGTGGAGCATCTAACAACAGTCCAAGAATCCATGAAATTACATAACCAAGAAAGTTGATGCTTATCATAGGGAATAATGATAGTAGCTGGATGAATTCAAAACACTGTGATAGATGATTTAAGTGCCTTTAAGATACTTGAGCTACTGCTTCAGGGTAGGGTAAGAGAGTTTTATTGGGTGAACAGGCTAGATGGACCTAAAACAAGGGACCCTCTTGCCAAAAGGCTCCAGTGGGTAGTTTCTTCTTAGGAATAACAATGAATTGTAATGGCTGAGAGAGATCAATATGATCTACCTGGGCCTCATCTAATCTTTTTTGTATAATATTCAAAACCAGACGCGCTTCAGGAGTGAGTTCTCTGGGAGATGTGGGATGGGGATCTCCTTGTAAGATATTAAAAAGAGGAAGTAGTTCTCCTGTGGAAAGCCTCAAATACGGATGAATCCAATTTATATCCCCTAGTAGCTTTTGAAAATCATTTAATGTTTTTAGATGATCTACCCTGATGATAGTTTTTAGTGGCTTTACTACAGCCCTGTTTAATTGGGCTCCTAAGAATTCTTGTGTAGTACCAACTTGAACCTTTTCAGGGGCTATAATGAGTCCCCATAATTTGAGTTGTTCTATTAATTCAGAGTAAATATCCTTTAAAATATCTTCCTCAGAGTGGCATAATAATATATCATCCATATAATGATAGATAATAAGTTTGGAGTATTTTTGTCGAATTGGTTTTAATGCCTGATCAACATAAATTTGACACATAGTGGGGCTATTGGTCATACCTTGTGGCAAAACAACCCATTCATATCATTGATCAGGCTGTTGGTGATTTAGAGATGGGAGAGTGAAAGCGAATCTCTCACAATCCTGAGGATGTAATGGAATAGAGAAAAAACAGTCCTTTATGTCTATAATTATTGTAGGCCAATCTTTTGGTAAAGCAGTAAGGACTGGAAGCCCTAACTGAGTTGGCCCCATAGATTGCATGGTAGCATTAATAGCTCTTAAGTCATGAAGGAGCCTCCATTTTCCTGATTTCTTTTTTATGACAAAAATAGGGGTATTCCAAGGAGAAGTTGAAGGTCTAATATGATTTGTTTCTAATTGTTGTTGAATCAGTTCTTGGGCCGCTTTAAGTTTTTCTAATGTCAGGGGCCACTGAGAGACCTGCACTGGTGCATTGGATTTCCAAGTTATTTTTATATACTTTTGTTCAGTGGCCCCAAGGAAAAACCCAAGCCTTGGCAACCTTGATTGCCCTTCACACTAATTGGCTGGGTATTTCCCTGGCCATAGCGGCCAAACCCCTAGTCCCATTTATGACCTTGTTTTACCATTAGATTTTCAGCCTTTTGGCTATAATGGCCTTCTGTAGTGAGTACTAAATCCATTTGCATGAGAATATCTCTGCCCCATAAATTAACAGGTAAATGGTCTAAGACATAAGGTTGAAATGTTCCCTGTTGGCCCTCGTCGTTTTTCCATGTCAATACAGAACTACTCCTTTGTGGGCTAGTAGCTACACCCAATCCCCTCAGGGTTTGTTCTGCTACTTGTAGAGGCCATTCTTTTGGCCAATCTTTTAGGGTAATAATGCTAGTGTCAGCTCCTGTACCTAGAAGTCCCAAAAATTCTCTATTTTTAATCTTTATTTTAAGCATTGACCTATTTTTTAAGTCCATGGTAAGACAGGCAAAATCAACTCCAGAAGATCCCAAGCCTGCAGTTCCCCTGGTTGCTGTCGTTGATGGAAAATTATTATGAAGACTGGGAATAATCAAAAACTGAGCTATGCGGTCCCCAGGTGATATGGAGATAATTCCTTGAGGAGAATGTGCAAGAACCTTAATTTCTCCTGTAAAATCAGAGTCAATAACTCCAGGGATAACTATAAGTCCCCTGAGTGCACTAGAGCTCCTACCTAATAAAATTCCAACAGTATCAGGAGGTAAGGGACCTTTCAGGTCTGTAGGGATAGGTTGGGCTCCCATTTCTGGAGTTAGTATTGCTCTGGCGGTGGCACAGAGGTCCAATCCTGCGCTCCCTGTGGTGACTCTCCTTGGCTTGTCAACGGTTAGTGAGTCCTGTGTACCTGTTGAATCACCCCGTATACTTTTGAGCGGCCCCGGGGAGCTGGGCCCCAACTCCCGTTTTTTGTCTGTCCATGAGGGGGCAGACGAGCTCCATCTATATCTATCATAGATCTACATTCAGATGCCCAATGATTACCTTTTCTACATCTAGGACATCATTGAGGCTTAGGTCTTCTAGGGGGTCGATTAGGGTCCCTTAATTGTGGACAGTCCTTTTTGAAATGTCCAGGGTGTTTACAATAAAAACAAGTTCCTGGAGGCCCTCCTCTTTTTATACGACCTTGTAATCCTTGTGCAATGGCTGCTGCCATAACTTCTCCTTGAATCACAGTCTCATTGATATCTCTACACACTTTGATATATGTACTTAAATCCTTATTTTTCCAGGGACGAATGGCATCCTTACACCATTTATTAGCCTGTTCATAAGCTAACTGTTTTACTAAGGGCATAGCTTGATCCACATTCCCAAAGATATGGCCTGCTGTTTGCATCAGCCTCGCTATGAAATCAGTGTGTGGCTCGTTTGATCCCTGAATAACTTTTGACAGTCAACCTTGCAAGTCCCCACTCCCTTGTATACTTTTCCATGCTTTTACAGAGACTGCAGAAACCTGAATGTACACTGCAGGATTATAGCCAATTTGAGCCTGTTGTCCTGTGAATACTCCCATTCCCATAAGCATCTCTAAATTCCACTGAGGATTTCCTGCTGCAGCATTGCGGCGTGCAGTAACGTTGGAATGCTCCTGCCACACCGTTTTCCAGACCAGATATTGTCCCCCTGACAACGTGGCTCATGCCACATTACCCCAATCATTAGGAGTAAGATTCATTCCCCCTACGGATTCTACAAGTGATAAAGTAAAGGCTGCTTGGGGGCCATAGGTTATGACAGCCTCTTTTAATTGTTTTACTAATTTAAAATCTAAAAGTTAATGATATCTTTGATTATTTTGATCCTCAAACACTGGGAATGTTGTTGCATCTTGTTGTAGGAAGTCCCATCCTGTTGAATTAGAATTAGGATGGCTACAATAACATTTTTGTCCCCCTAAATGCTCATAATTATATGGTGGGGGAGCAGACAGTGTAAGTCTGTGAGTTTTCCTTTTAACTGCTACATTTGATTTAGTAGATCCTGTAATAGCAAGATTTTTTGTTCTACATAGTAAATCCTCCTCCTCATCTGAACTATCCTCACACCCAGTTTCATTTTCCTTGTCTGTCTCTGATCTTATTGACGCCCTTTCTGATGCTTTAGACCTTTCCTCTTTTATTTCCTCCAAAACCTCTTCCCCTTGTTTATGGCCTCTCTGCATTTGGTATTAGGAGTATCTAAACACCCTCTACTAACATCCATATGACCATGGTTCCCAGGGGTAGTGGTTTTACTCTCTCTGTCGCTCTCAAATCCTCCCCTAGATGCTCCCATTGAGGGATATTCAGTAATCCCTCGTCCAAGAACCATGGCGCAATATCTTCCGCTGTGCGTAAAAAGTTTCAGGCTGTTTTAGTTTCAAGAGGAATTCCATTGGCCCGGAGCAAATCCTTTAAGGGACCTTCCATGCGCATTCGTGACATTTCAGTGCCCATATTTCTCTATTAAACGAACAGAATGCAAAGGACTTTAACTAGCAAAACAAAAGCAAAAGCATTTACAAACACTCAATCTCCGTCACTTATTCCGCGAACTTTAACTCCGTCACTTGTTCCGCGAACTTTAACTCTGTCGCTTATTCCGCGAACTTTAACCTGGCCAGATTGTACTTTACTTACCCTGTATTTACCTGATCAGTTCCTTCTTTTTAACTCAAGTTCCCGGGTTTCGGCACCACTTATGATCACCCACCGCCCGCGGGGACAATCACAACGCATATGCTCTTCTTGATCACAGGAACCAAAAGGAGTTTATTCTGCAAGTCTCAGACTTATATCAAGAACATCAGCCTATCAGAGTGTAGACTACCAGGAAAGTCAGCCTATCAAGGAACAGTCTCCAGGCAGATACCAGGATCGCCTCATGTACAACAGCCAACCAGAGTTACTTCCTAAAACTTGTTTATGAGTGCAGCTAATAACCCCAGAGCCAGGGTGCAGCTCTGGGGCCCTCAGAGCCCACCCCTGACAGTACATAATCAGTAGCAGGAAAGAAAGTGCTTCCACTTTAGTGTTTGTGGGGATGATGTCAAGACAGAGAAGGTTTTGTTTTAGGTAATTAATCTTAGAGCAGGGAGATACCCTTGAATCTGGGAGATGCTTTTTATTTGTTGATTTTAGTGATGGAATTTCTAGAGAGGGGAAAAATGAATGAAACTGAGTGGGAGTAGCTGAAGAACTTCTTGAGATGTTGCCAGGATGTGATCTAGAGAGCCCATGTTTTGCTGTTTGACAGAAGGATATTTATTCCATTATAATAGAGGTTATGATGGAGAAGATGAAGCAGTTAAAAAGATATTTGAAGTTTGGCAATGGAAATATAATATTCCCATTTGCAAGTAACAGAAAATACAACTCAACATATGTAATAGTTAATATCATGAGTCGACTTCACTGAAAAAGGGATGGTGAGATATCTGATGAAACTATATTTCCAGATGGGGCTTTGAGGGTGTTTCAGAATGAAATTAGCATTAGCCAGATGAGCATTTTAATAGGTAGATTCTGTAAAGTAGATTACCTTCCACCTGTGGGTAGGCATTTGGGTAGACTTGGTCTAATTCTCTAACACAGTGGAGGAAGGAGTCTCACTTGTTTTTTCTGCTTGCTCACTTAAGCTAGAACATCAGTGTTCCCCTGCCCTTGGAGAAAGATTGATACCGCTGGTTTTCAGACTTTGGACTTGAGCTAGATATAAATCACATTTTCTCAACCTCTGATTTGCTAGATGCTAAATTCTAGATGTCAACACTTTTCAGTGTCCATTAAGTCTATGATCTAACTATTTCATTTCTTTCATTTTACACAACACACACACACACACACACACACACACACACACATACACACCTTATGGGTTCTTCTTCTCTAGAGAAAGCTAATTCAGAGTTTTAAAGTCACAGGGTGGGACTAGTTGCTCTCTCTGCCTCCTGTGTGTGCATCAATTCTCTGTGCTAGCCTGTGCCATTACATTAATGCAAGCTAATTCAAATCTTCTGTTTTTATATCACAAATCTGAAAGAAGTTGCAGACTTCTCATTTCCAGTAGTACAAAAGAAATCTTTTCCTTTATCAGACTATCTTTATTTAAGAGTAAAGAAGAAATTATTTGGTTTAAGTCAAATAACATGTTTTCCCCCAGAATATGAGGGGGACAACCTCACCCAAGCATAAGCATTGAGATGATGGTGAAGAAATTCAGTGTAATTCAGTGAAAGGTAGATGATAGGTGATGAGCATATATATGAATGTCGTGAATTTTTTAATGTTATATAATAAAAACATGAGTGATTCTCTTTTTGTATACACAGTCTGCAAAGCAGATTTTTTTATTTGAAACCATTGACCACAATTTGGACAATCTCAAATTTCAAACATGACATAAACTGTAAGTTTTGTATTTACTATATTATCATATTGTATAATTACTTTGAGAAAAGATTTACAGCAACTATCTTGCTGAGATTTTCTGATTCCTATGCTAGTATTTTATTAAATTTTGCAATTTAAAATGTCTTTTAGCAATTTTATCTGATTAAATTTTGAAGCTCTAGGTAAAAATGTGTTTAATGTGCAAGAATTTTAGGAAGCTAGATGTGATAGAAAATATTGAAGAAATAAAAAATCATCATTTGATAGCATGTAGCTAATCAGTAATTTAGAGAATATCACTCCACAGAATATAAGAAATTGTGCTACACAAATAGAAATCAACAAAGGGGAAAAAATCCTACTGCATCTAGATTATTTGCCCTAAGAATAAGTACATGAACACATACAAAGATTCCTCCTGATTCCTTGCATTAAAAAGGGAAATTTAATTTAAGTCGTGTAGGCTCTGGATTATGAAGTATCTTTGGGAGCACATCCAATAGGTAAAGAGTGACCACATATGCATCTTCTATAGAAGATAAAAAATTCATTTCTTTTTTTTTCTGTGTACCAGAGATTAAACCCAGCAGCACTTAATCACTGACCACATCCCCAGTCCTTTCTCTTTTTTATTTTGAAACAGGATCTCACTAAGTTGCATAGGACCTCTCTAAATTTCTGAGGTTGGCCTTAAACTTCCTATCCTCCTGCCTTAGCCTCTTGAGTTACTGGGATTACAACTGTGCACCACTCTGTGTAACTTTTTTTTAATTAATATGCATTAATTATATAAAATATCAGATTTCATTGTGTCATATTTACATATGTACATAACATACTCTGATCATTTCTATCCTGCCATTACTTTGCCCTCCTCTTTCTCCTGCCCATGTTTCCTTTCTCTTCACTAAGTCTCCCTTCTACATTCATGTACTGTCTTTCTTTTTTTTTTTTTTTTTTTTTCTCTAGATTCCAGTGATGAGAGAAAACATGATACTTTTCTTCACAAGTCTGGCTTATTTTGCTTAGATGATGATGTATACAGTTCATTTCATTTTCCCTCAAACAAGAATTCCATTATTCTTTGTAGATGAATAATACTCCATTGTGGACATATGCCACATTTTCTTTATCCATTATTTGGTGACGGACTCCTAGGTTGATTCCATTAATTGTCTATTGAGAATTGTGCCATGATAAATATGGGTATGCAAGTGATGCTAAAGTATACTTAGTAATTAGAGAAATGTAAATTAAAACTACACTGAGATTCCATCTCACTTGATAATTGATGACAATTATCAAGAATACAAGTAACAATAAATGTTGGCGAGGATGTGGGAAAAAGGATACACTCATACATTGCTGGTGGGACTACAAATTAGTGTAACACTCTAGAAAGCAGTACGGAGATTCCTCAGACAATTTGGAATGGAACCACCATTTGACCCAGTTATCCCACTCCTCTATATATACCCAAAGGAATTAAAATCAGCATACTATAGCAACTCAATTCACAATGGCTACTCTATGCGGCCAGCCTACGTGCCCTTAACAAATGAATGGATAAGGAAAATGTGGTACATATACACAATTGAATATTACTCAGCCATAAAGAGGAATGAAATTATGACATTTGCCAGTAAATGAATGAAATTCAAGACTATCATGCTAAGTGAAATAAGCCAATCCCAAAAAACCAAAGGTCAAATGTTCACTCTGATAGGTGCACACTGATTCAAAATAGCTGGGCAAGGAGGAGAGGGTCTGGAAGAGGGGATCCTCACCAGATTGAACAAAGCAAATTGGGCGATGGGAATAGGAAAGACAATAGAATGAATCAGACATAACTTTCCTATGTTCATATATAAATACATTACCTGTGTAACTCAACATAATGTACAATAAAAATGGAAAGGTATTCTCCATATATGTATGACATGTCAAAATTCATTCTACTGTCATATATAGCTAAAAATAATGAATAAAAATTTTTAAAAATATATATTATATGCTTACTTTAAATCTTTTGGATATATACCAAGGAGTGGCATAGCTGGATCATATGGCTGTTCTACTTTTAGCTTTCTTAGTAATTGCCATACTGATTTCTATAATTGCTGTATTTAAAAATCATATTTCTAAATTAAAAGTAAGATAAAGTATGAACACAAACTAAGAATGAAAAATGAAAGAATTATAAAACAGTTCCAGTAATTTAATAGGTAGTACATATGTTTTAGGACACAGAATCACCTTTGAAAAAGGCACATTTCTTTATTTTCTATTATTCAATTTCATTTCTGAGGAAAAGTTCTTAGCTCTAGCTGAAGAAAAATGGTGTGCTCCCCAATTTTTCTTTTAGTTAGAGAAATAGTTTCAAAACAAAGAGAAAAGTAGTATCTGTTGTCCAGCCATAAATGCACTAAGAAAATATAGCATAATTTTAAAACATTTTGAGTACTTGAGTGAAGTTTGTGATAATTAAAGTTATGTCAGTCCAAGGCATGAATGTGCTCTAGAAATATTCAGCAGTAGCTATTATCTTGCCTTTCTCAGGTAATAGTTATGGATTGAGAATTGTATTTTGATATGGAGATTGTTTACATGGTAAGCAATTGCATATTTTTAATGACATGATATAGTGGAAAGATTTGAAAGCACACTGGTCTCTGACAGAATGAAATAATCAAGCTTTTAAAAACTAGCATCAAGGCTACACAGTCAATTTATATATTTACCAGTATGTAAATACATAGCTTAAACAAGATTGCCATATACCAAGGATTGTTTTCTTTCTGTTTTTAGCATACACATGTGTTTAGCATATATATGGAACACATTTATAATGTTTGTCTATATTTATGCATCCACATACATACATAAAAACATATACATACATACATATATGTATACATATTACATATTAACCACATAAAGTAAAATATAGCATGTACTTATGAGCAAACCAAAATGGTTATTTTGACACTAATTAGGAAAATTATGTCAATATAAAAAAATTATATTTGGGAATTTATCTTAGCATCACAACTATGTGAGTCTTCACCAAATCTCTCAGATATGATTTGGTAAATATCTACTTTATAGTTCCATCTGTTTTGTTTTGCTAGTGTAGGCACACATACATAACACTCCTTGAGCAAGAGGTTGTTTTTTTTTAAAAAAGTCCTCCTATTGGAATAGTTTGGCTTTGGTTCCAAATAAATCTTCTATAAAATCTGCTGGAGGGAGCACAAAGATAAACAGCTCTTACTCCTGCCACTTCATCTAACACTAAGGAAATATTGAATGCTGAAGGGACTTTCAAAATACATTGATGGATGAGGCAAATATTGAGTGTTCAAATTCTAAAGCCAATATTTACCTAGAGCAACAATATATCTTAATACTTCTCTAAGCAAGAAAGCAATAAAACATATATCTATGACCTCATATATTAGCGTATATATGTCACGGGTCCAATAGCCATTAAATGAATTCACCAAAGTAGCAGATTATAAAATTGACACCCATAAATCTAATGCATCTCTATATATCATCAATGAATCCTCAGAAAGAGAAATTAAGAAAACTACTCCATTAACAATACCTTGAAAATAATATAATACTTGGGAATCAATCTAACAAAAGAGGTGAAAGACCTTACAGTGAAGACTACACAATACTAAGGAAAGAAATTAAAAATAGACTTCAGCAGATGGAAAGCTCTCCCGTGTTCTTGGATGGGCAGAATGAATACTGTCAAAATGACCATACTACTAAAAGCATTATACAGATTCAATGCAATTTCAATTAAAATACCAAAGTCTTTCCTCAGAGAAATAAAGTAACCATGAAAGTCATTCAGAAAAATAAGAGACCCAGAGTAGCCAAAGTAATCCTTAGCAAAAAGAGTGAAGTAGGAGGCATCATTACCAGACTCTAAACTTTGTTACTGAGCTATAGTAACAAAAACAGCATGGTATTGGTACCTAAACATACAGGTAGACCAATAGACCAATGTTAGAGAATAGAAGACACAGTGACAAACCCACATAAATACAGTTATCTCATACTAGACAAAGATACCAAAAACATATGCTGGAGAAAAAATAGTTGGGAAAACTGAAATTCATATGCAGCAAAATGAAATTAAACCCATATCTCTTACCCTGCACAAAACTCAACTCAATATAAATCAAGGACCTAGGAATTGAATCAGAGACCCTGCACCTAATAGAAGAAAAAGTAGACCCCAATCTTCATCATGTTGACTTAGGACCTGACTTCCTTAACCAGACTCCTAAAGTACAAGAAATAAAATTAAGAATCAATAAATGGGATGGATTCAAACTAAAAAGCTTCTTTCTCAGCAAATAAATGATAAATAACATGAAGAGAGAGCCTACAATGTGGGAGAAAATCTTTATCACACTCACATCAGAGAGAACACTAATCTCCGGGTTATATAAGGCACTCAAAAAACTTAACATCAAAAACCAAATAACCCAATCAATAAAAGGACTAAGGAACTGAGCAGACACTTCACAGAAGATGTACAATCAATCAACAAATATATGAAAAAATGTTCAACATCTCTACTAATTAGAAAAATGCAAATCAGAACTACTTTAAGATTTCTTCTCACTCCAGTCAGAATGACAATTATCAAGAATACATACAACAATAATGTTGATGAGGATGTGGGGGAGAAGGTAAACTCATACATTGCTGGTGGAACTACAAATTGGTGCAACCTCTCTAGAAAGCAGTATGAAGATTCCTCAGAAAATTTGGAATGCAACCACCATTTGACCCAGTTATCCCACTCCTTTATATATACCCAAAGGACTTAAAATCAGCATACTACAGCTATATCAATGTTTATAGCATCTCGATTAACAATAGCTGAACTATGAAACCAACCTAGATGCCTTTCAACAGATGAATGGATAAAGAAAATGGTATATAAACACAATGGAACATTACTCAGCCTTAAAGGAGAGTAAAATTATGACATTTTCAAGTAAATGAATGGAGTTGGAGAATATCATGCTAAGTGAAATTCAACAGATGAATGGATAAAGAAAATGTGGTATATAAACACAATGGAATATTACTCAGTCTTAAAGGAGAGTAAAATTATGACATTTTCAAGTAAATGAATGGAGTTGGAGAATATCATGCTAAGTGAAATAAGCCAATCCCCCAAAACTAAAGACAAAATGTTTTCTCTGATATGTGGATGCTGATCCATTATAGGGGGATGGACAAGGAAAGAATGGAGGAACTGTGGATTGGGCAGAGGTGAGTGAGGGGAGCGGAGGGGGCATAGGAGTGGTAAAGATGGTGGAATGAGACAGGCATCATTAACCTATATACATGTATGATTTCACAAATAGTATGACTCTACATGGTGTAAAAACAGAGAAATGAAAAGTCATGCTCCATATGTGTATAATGAATTGAAATGCATTCTGCTGTCATATAATTTGTATAACTAATTAGAACAAATAAAAATTAAAATAAAAACATGAATGGTAGAAATTATCCTGGCAGTATTCATCTGGAAATTCCCCTCTTATTGATATGCTATAGAATGCTTCATATTGTTTTATTTTAAAAAACATTGTCACAGAATTCTGATTTTAGATGGTTAGTGTCTGTTTCTATAATCAACTAGTGATTAAAATATAAATGATTTTATTCTCTTTAGACATAGAGTGATAAACTATATAAATCTACTTCCTTACTAAATCACAAAAGAAAGTTTTTACACTATGGTCTATGGGTTCCAGAATAAAAATTCTGTATGTAAAAGAAGCAATTATTAACATGTAACCACTGATGCACATAAAACTTAAAGTGAATATATCAAAAAAAATTCTGGGATCCTGTGGTAATATGTATTAGTTTCATAGGGATACTGTAAAAAAATTGCCAAAAACTTGTGGACTTTAAAACAACAAAAAAGTTGTTTTTTCAAAGTCTTAGAAGCTAGATGTCTCAAAGTTTGGTTCCTCCTATAGGTTGTAAGGGAATCTATTCCACACCTCTTTCCTGGTTTCTTGTTTTTCCAGCAGGCCCTAGGGGTTCTTGGTTTGTAGAGGCATCTCTCTGATCTTACTCTCTCTTTGTTGTTTCATATTGTGCTCATGGTATGTCTTTGTATGTCTTCTCCATTCATAGGTACTACTCACACTGGATATAGAGTCCTCCTTAATCTATATAACCTCATTTAATTTAATCATACTACAAAGACATTCTTTCTAAATAAGGTCATCTTCACAAATTACAGGGAGGTATAAATTTTGGGGGAGCTACACTATTCTACCCAGAACTCTTTATAATCTGGCTCCTGAGATAGAGGTTTCACATGTATCCATTATGAAATTAGACCGATTTATCTGTCCATATTCAATATATAGAGTGAAACTTGGTATCTCCATTTCTAAAAATATTAGAGTTTCAATTCCTAGAGAAATTCATTCATAATTGTAAAATTAAAAATTCTGAGTACAATAATCATTAATCCTCATTAAACGTATAGCTCAAATTGTAATAAAGGGAGGAAAATTTACAGAGAACAGAATTACAAAGAAACATGATTTTGGAGGAACCTAAAGAACTAAAGTCTATACCTGTCCTTAAGAAATCTGCCAGTCCTCGCATATAATTCTCCATTTTAAAGAAAACCTGTTAAAAGAATCCAGAGGAAAAAAACAAATGCAATGGGTAAGAAACATTAAAGTTAAATTTGTTTAAAAAAAACAATTGACATTTTCAATTGCTACAATAAAAATCAGAGTAAAATTGATGAATAATTGGGAAAAATTGGCAATGAAAAATCAAATGCTAGTGAAAATATTTTTTCATAATTAGAGTATATTAAAAACATTTTAGACAAATTAAGATGCTAAAACCAATAAAGTTTTCTCAAATAAAAGTTTCAGATTATAAAATGGAAATTAGTAAACCCAAAATAAAAGTCTAAGATGCAAAAATCTATGGTGAGTAAAGAAAATCTAAAACGTAAATAAATCTAAAATGTAAACAATGCAAAATAATATTAATTATATTTACTTAATGGGATTATAAAAGTAGTGGACAACTTTATAAATGAGGGTTTTTCTGATCAAAATTAATATCTTTAAAGATCCTTACACTGTTGATTAAAGATGTAAGGTTATCTTTAATCAACAGAATGGAATAAAGGGTATTGGTGATTTGTAAAAAATAGGACAAGAAATAAAACTATAAAAATCAGTCTAAATTCTATTAGCGACTTCATTCAAATGAAAACCTATGCAGTTATGTTTGCGATGACATTTCAAACATAAGGTAAATGAAGATTGCAAGTAAAATTTGAAAGTATATTTGTATGGTATGTGTGTTTATATATGTGTGTGTGTGTGTGTGAAAGAGAGAGTGTTTGTATCATCATATTTAATCTTAGTGATGATTAAAACAAAAAATTTTGAAAAGCTCTTTTTAGAATTTTAATTAAAATTTTGATTGGAAAAGTTACCCTATGTAATTATAGATTAGTTTAAAAACAGATCTATTTCTTGTGGACTGTCTTTATGATGCATTTTTTCTATTATTTACTTTACTGTTAAGGTCTGTGCATTATAAAGTGGTTCAGTGATATTTTTTAGCTCTAACTCAAGCCTGCTGAAAATCATGGACAAGTTATCTATATTTATGTCAGGATTATGCCATTCACTCTCATTAACTTACACTATCACAAGTGAGAATTTTCTAAGCTTAAATTGTGCAGAGAACTATTGTTGCTTTTCCTCAGGCTGGTTTCCAATAGCATAAATGTAAAGTGAATAAGAGCTGTAAGACCCATACTAAATGTTCAAGAATAAGGTAAAACATTCCAGGTTTGAATGCATGGTTTAATTTTTTTCCTATGTAGATTGATTTATTTTTGTCATTTTAGAGAAAATAGTGGAGCTACTGAAAGGAATGTATGGTATGGAATCGCAACACAGAAAATGAAAAGTAGATTTTGCTAAGTTTGATTAGTAACCATATAAATATAATTAAAAGACATATTATTTTCCATTATTATTAATAAAACTCATTCCTCGTTCATTTCTAATGCTATGAATTTGTATCACATTATTTGATATATCAGTTGCTTTAATAGGAGGAATACTAACTACATGGGAAGTTTTAAGGTTTGATCATAGAACTTTTACTAAAATGTCTTAGGTAGAACATCAGCATGAAGAGTACAAGTAATCTTGAGAAATGTCTTTGAATCTTGATTGCACATTTTTGTCTATAGAGATTTTCCCACTGGTTTCTTCAGTAAGCCCACATCTGTTATGAGCACACGTACTTGGAGCCCTGCTCTTTCTCAAATTGAGTGCATGTGTATTCATTTCTACATATACCATCTTGATAGTTACAAATCAAAGGAAGCATTTCAAAAAGTCATCTGGTCCCTTCTTACAGCTCCGGGCATAATTGCATTGGAAAGAGCCCAGGAAAGCAATAATTTGACTTTTCATTAATAACATCACAGAAAATGATTCCACACCTAAGTGCAGTAGTCCTCCCTAGTATTTAAAACCCTTTAAAGAATATGTTTCTACCCATTTTAACTGATTTGGGTTTTTTTGCCAATTTATAAACATTAAATTTCAGCTCCTGCTTTCAAGATTACTCTTTCAAGTATATAAAGCTAAAAAAATTATTTTTGCTTGAACTCTTTCCCAAATTCTTCTGCTTCTTTTCACTGATTTTCAAAAACACTCTCTAGGATCTCATACATTTTGGGGTTATAATATAAACACATCTACTAGTGTATTTTTAAAGTTTTTTTTTTTTTTTTTTTCTTGAAGTGAGGACTGAGCAAAGCAGGAATCAGGGTTGGAAGATTTTTCAAATTGGCAAGCAAGTCATAGAAGAAAGAAAATTCACGGCAATTATCTTCTTTAGATTTTTTTACTAAACACTGACAGACTGTCCCCTTATTTTGACTCTTCTATATCTTAAGGTTGTCTGTGTATTTGTGTATGTGTATGTGTGTGTGTGTGTGTGAGAGAGAGAGAGAGAGAGAGGGGAACTATGTTATACTCTCAATTGTTGAGGATGAGGTACAGTTACTAAAATTGAGGTAGATATATACAAGATGGATACAATTACTGATCCGAATCTTCAGAAATGCTGCATATTGCCATAGTTCATCAGTTTTACAAATAAAATTCCTTAATAAAATAATAACATAAAAAGGAACTACAATAATGATTAATGAATTCAAATAACAAAAGTGATATGGTATCAATTCTATTGTTCTGGGTTTTTAAATTTAACTTCGAAAACAGATGTCTCCCTCAAATACAATTGTAGTATTGTGTCTCGACTGCTAGCCCCATACTTACCATGTAAACCTCAGTCATCTCTTTCTTGGGATGACTGAGTCATCTCAGTCATCTAATCTATGATATGAAGGTACTGAGGATGTCAACAGCTGGAAGTGGAAATAATGATATTCCAAGAGACACTAGAAATGACAATGAAACAAGAAATAACGAAACAAATACCAATGATCATCTGCTATATAATAATAATTTAAATTGTAATAAAACAAAAAGAATAAGATAAGAAAGATGGGTGGGAGGCAATGAGGGACTTTGAATGCCAGGATAAACATTTGGAATCATAAATAATGATGAGACAGTGATGGTTTTTGAGCAAGGGAGTGATATGTTCAAATTTGAATTTTGGTGAGATTCATATTGCAGCTGTGCATAGAAGACATTGTGCTACAGAAGGGCCATTGAGCAGGCTGTGATGGTAGCTCAAGTAAAATATGATGAAGCAATGAACCAGGAAAGTTGTTGTGGGAATGAGTAAAATTCACACATCTCATCGGTGAAACTTCCCCTCAACCTTTGTCTCTTCTTCTTTCTTTCATCTAGCATATGTGCATGAAGTATTGAATCTTCTAACGGAAAATCCAGTGGCCTTTTCTGAAGCCTCATCCTCCTTGACTTTGTTTAATTATTTGAAATTCATTTTTCTCTTCCTTCTGACAGTACTGCACTACAGGAGAGACAGGTGAATCCGTATCTGTTTTTAAAAATTCTCTCTCTCTGTTTTGCTCCCTCCTTACTCCTTCCCTCTCTCTTTTCCCAATTAAGTATTTTTCTCCTTCCATGCTGCTTCTTTTACCCTTAAGTAGATGCCTTCTCCACTGACACCACTAGCCTAACCTTTATTGTGAAAGGCAAATCCCATTTGTAATGTTCCACTTAATATTTCAACATGAATGCCTTATCTTTTAAAGACCTAATTGTATAAGAACCTTCTTCACAAGGCTCATTCATGGGCTCCTTATTTCCATTATTTTTCAATAACTTTTAATTATATTAGGCCAGTCAAATGCTATCTTATCTCTGAAGACCATTTGAGATGTCTGACCATATATCTGAATTCCTTCTCTAATATGCCAATATACCTGGTCAATACCTGAGTTGTCACAGTCATTAATTTATTTGCTAATTTAACAAATATTTATTAGCATTGAGTATTCAGGTTTTTTCTATTAAAAAAACATAACATTGAACAAATTACCAAATATTTACAACCAATTGTTTTACACTTGCGTGTAGACTGTGTATATCTAGCTGAATATAATTATGGGTTGTCATAGAGAATTTTTGTAACATATATTGGATGAATTAATGAGTGGATAAATTATTAAAATCCTAACATCTTGATGCTAAGATATTTTTGGTAATGGTTATAATATAATAATCTAGAGACAGATTTGTGTTTGATATTTTTAAATATTTCCCACAATACCTAATTCACCATATTAAATGTATTTCCTTTGGGTTCTTTCAATATTTGTTGACCACTTAAAGTGTTTGAAAAAGTGTCAGATTGATGATATACATGCAACAGAAAACATTCAGCATTTGCATACTGTTTTTGTTATTCACACATTTCTAAAGGAGAAGTGATATTCTCTCAGAAACTAAACTTTCCATAAAAAACTTTTGAGTGAATTTCTTTTTAATATATGTTCTTTTTCAACCATTCTGAAACATGAGAAAGGCTTATAGTCAAATATGTATGAACAAATGCTGGGATATTAATTTATTTTCTAATCAGAAATGTCAAAAAGTCATCGTGTACTAGAATTCTCTGATAATGTGGCACAATTAGAATTGTTAGATAGGTATGGGCATAGTTTACTGAACCCTGGTTTCTGCCATGGTATAGGGCAAAGATACATGATGTAAGAGAATCATAAAATTATCTTTTTCAAAAATTTTCAGAAAATTTGCTTCAACATTCAGCTTTTCTTTCTGCATAAGATTATTGTTCTAAAGTAGTTGATATAAAATATTAAACATATGTGTTAGATGTTAAACTGAAGGCAGTTTTTGCAGAGGTCTTCCACTGACCTTCTTGATGGCAATAGTGAGAGCTTTACCTTAGTCAGTTTTGTCAATCTTGGCACTATTGTCAGGTTTGAACAGGTACTTTTGTGTTTGGGGCTGAGTTACACATTACGTGTAGAGCAGATGTGTCCTCTGTTCACTAGATGTCAACAACAATTCCCGAAGTAACAATCAAAAATGCTTGAGGCGGGGTATGAAAAATGGTGGAATGAGACGGACATCATCACCCTATGTACGTGTACGATTACACGAATGGTATGAATCTACATCAAGTACAACCATAGAAACAAAATAATGTACCCCTTTTGTGTACAATGAATCAAAATGCAGTCTATAATCAAAAAAAAATCTAAGTGACAGAAGTAATGAAAATAAATAAATAAATAAAAGATATCCCATTGGGGGGAAAATGCTTCATGAGCTGGGCATGGAGGCACATGCCTGTAACCCCAGTGCTTGGGAGGCTGAGGCAGAAGGATTGAAAGCTCAAAGCCAGCCTCCGCAAAAGTGAGGTGCTAAGCAACTCAGTGAGACCCTGTTTGTAAATAAAATACAAAATAGGGCTGGAGATGTGGCTCAGTGGTCAAGTGCCCCTGAGTTCAATCCCTGGTACCCCTCCTCCCACCAAAAAAAAAATTGCCTTCCAGACATACCAAGGTGGAATGGGCAGCCTGTGTAGAAATTTCCCTAATTGAGAACCAATGACTTTGGTAGTATAGAATTAACCTGCTAGAGCTGAAAAAAGAACCATCTCTTTTTAATTCTGAGAAGGTATGAATATGTCTTAAGTGAACTATTTTATCTGATTTGTGTGACTATTATGGATTTTAAAAATATGCAATCCCTCTACCTTCTGAGTGAAGATAAACTCTCCTGGCTCCTTATCATTGAATTTTGATTGAAGAAGACTGCCACATCCTAGCTCTATTTCCAGAGTCCTAAATGCAGTTTTGTCCTTCTGATCTAACTCATTTGACAGACCCTACCCCATGAGAAATAAAGTTGTCTTATATAATGCAATAATAAAAATACAGTAGGAAAAAAAACCTTAATTTTTCCATAAATCATAACAAACTCCATATAGTCAAAAAATTTTGTAATTATAATTATTCTCAACAAGCAAGCTATACTAATACTGTTTTGCCTTTCTCTGGGATAAAAACTAAAAGGTGTTCTTAGAACACTAAACTGATATAAACACATTGTGACATAAAATATAAAATATAAGCCAGGTACTTTTTTGTTTTTTTTAATAAAAGAGCAAAAAATATTTCGAAATAATTATGACCGCCTTTAAAAAAAATAACAACGAAGCAATCAACCCATCACAGAATAAATGGAAATATAAAAGCTTAACATTTATCTCAAAAATGTAGCTTCCAAACTAACAATTTAGAATTTTTTCAGTCATATTATTTGTTTGCTTGATTGTTTTCTCACAGTGGGTTTAAATAGCTTTCAAATAACAATCCCCTGGGCAAAGTAATTTTGCATGTGTAGTTATACCTTGTGTAATGGAGAAAAAAAGCTAAAGGGTGATGATAGTCCTATCACTTAAAGTCATTTTCTTTCACCTAAATAAAAATATGTAAAAATATGTAAGAAAAGAAACCTGATTTGTGAAGCAAAAAGAAGAACCAAGAAAGGGCAATGTGTCGAGCAACTTGATTGTTACATGCTGATTATTGCATTTTCTATATTTAGGAGCAAATGTAAAATAAAAAGAATTCCAGGCAAGCCTGGATAATGACCAGCTATCGCGCTCCCCGCCCGCAGAGAGACACGACACCGGATCGGAGCAAGTTCTTTATTTTCTGCTATCTGCTACTTCTGGCTGGCCACGCCGGCCGCTCTTGCAAGGGCCTTACATTACATACAACAACCAATCAGCTTATAGATCACGAGGAGAAAGCATGGACAGTAATGGAGCATAATAGTGTGCATATAGCAAGCATGCAGTGTCCACGAGGACCCATGGCCAATCACATTAACTTCCTCAAATAACGCCACTTGTTGCACAGAGAATTAGTCTGCTGGAGGTACCTGGTTTTGCTCTCAGCACTTCCTTGGCACATTGCCAGGCGTCATCTTGGCCGCACCATAGGGCTGGGGTCCGCGGTACCCCGACAGCTCCCCCTTTTTTATTTATTAAAAGAATGCTGGCTCGGGACCGTGCCTGTCTTAGGCGGAGTGGTCAACCATCGTCCTTACCCGTCATCGGATAACTGCAGAGCATGCTACAGCTCCTGTCTTAGGTCGGTACGAGGTTACCTCCTTCCTTACCCGTTATTGACTACCGGTCCAGCATGCTCAGCCAGACTTGAGGAGAGCTGCCAGCCTCTAAGGCCATCATGGCTTGATGGAAAATGATGCGATCTCTGGCATGAACTTGGCGTATACGCATGATAAAGCGTGTGAGGAAGATAATTGCAATAATCATTAACATACACAATGCTCCCATTCCTGCCCATTGCTTTACAAAACTGAAAGAAGAGGATAACCAACTTTGCATTTCAGATATAGGGGCTATATTAACTCTAGTAGAATTAAGGCTAACAATTTGTGATCTAAGAATGGCAGTAAGATTATCAAATTTATAAGACCAATTGGCACGTAGCTGAGTAGATATGATTTTAGACAAATTTGCTGCATAACTAAGATTATGATAAGCTACAGGTGTAACGCACAGTCCCGGCAGATGATAAATACACCCCACGTTTAACAGTTTCTGTAAAAGGTCCATCTGTTCTTGAAGTAAGTCCACACGCTGGTTCACCAAAAGTAGTCCTGCTTTTAGGTGTTGATCCATTGTTTGTTGAGTAGACAGAGCAGTAGCTGTCTGCTGGACCACATCATTAAGCTTAGTTGCTGACTGTACTGATGTCGTCAAGGCTACAGTAGCTGCATTACGGTAGTAATGACTGCTACGGTGATTCCAAAATCCCTCTTATTTCTGGAAAGCAATACTGGCAATTCATCATCTGTAACAGAAACTGGCATAGGCAGAAAAGTAGGGATTCGCATGATGACCGCTCGGGAGAAATTGGCAGCATTCCAACATTGAGAAAGGTAGCATCTAGATTGAGAGCAATTAAGGTTTGTGCTATTAGTGTTAGTTAGTAAAAACATAAAAGGAGGGAACACACAGACTGGGGTGAACAAGAATGAAAGATTTTGAGTACAATTAGTAGTAGTCTTGGCTCCACTCCTGTTAACTCCACTCCACTTCATAGAATTCCATTCGCATTGTCTGAAAGATCCTCCTTTAAGAGCAAAAAAAGGTTGTAAGTTAGTATATCCTGAAGTCGAGGTAAATAGCAACCAGTTATCAAAAGGATTAGTGCGCCTTTCGCCAAATTTGCTGTCATAATCATCAAAGTCATCAGTGGTACGCTGAGAAGTAAAATTTGGTGTGAAGAAAAATCCATGTTGAACTGGGGCTGCTTGCTCAGCATTTTGACAACCTGTCCAGGTAGGAAGTGTGGAAAATTTTGGATTACATGGAGGAAAAAGTCTGGGAGTTTTAAATCCATTAGTGGGAAGTGGTAATTTGTGAGGTATAAGTCCTGTAATCAAGGTGGCTGCCCCTTCCCTATATTCCTTTGATATGGTTATGTGTGTACCATTAACAAATTGAAGACCAAGCGTACTGTAGACTTGGGGTAGAGCATCAGGAGAATCCCTGGATGTAAAGAAACCCTGCACCTGCTTTTGGAGAACAATACAAGGGTTAAAGTCATTACTACTAATAGCATTATCCTCAGGTATATCAAAACACAAGGTTCCAGGGAGGGAGAAAGTGGAAAAATTATATAGGTGAGTATCTGGATCAAAAGACGTAGTGGGTAATCCTGTAGCCGCCTTGGTGGTGAACAACGGAGGAAGTAAAGAGGAAGTATTAGTTAACGGTAAAGGATATGGCCAGGCTTTAACTATCGCCCATAATTCTCGTGTCTTCACCAGTGTCAACATCATCATTAGCAGGGCGCTTATCAGCACGATGTTCTTCATCATTACTTTGATGCACCAGTCTGGTCAACCTTTCAGGTATCCAAATTGTTGTTTGCTGATCCTGTGGGAAGACACAAACAGACCCTCGGACCCACCGAAGAACTGGATCTGGACCTTTCCATGTACCTGTGAGAATATCTTTCCACTTTACCCACATTTGAGTACTTGTGGGATTAGCATGTCTCTCTGCAGCCGTGCTTCCATTTTGTCCACATTTAAAAAATTTAAAATAAAGAGTACTAAATTTAGTTTGTCTTTAGGTGCTCTAAAGTCAGCACCTATTCCCCCTTTTTGTCTTATTAAACAATTTTTTAATGTTAAATGAGTGCGTTCCACTATTCCTTGTCCTTGAGGATTATAAGGAATTCCTGTGATGAGCTGTATACCAAAATTTTTGGTGAATAGAAGAAAACTTTTGGATGTGTAAGCTGGCCCATTATCAGTTTTGATGATTTTTGGAACGCCCCAGGCTGCAAATGTTTGTAAACAATGTTGTATAACATCTTTAACCTTTTCACCAGCGTGAGCTGAGGCCATGATTACCCCTGAAGCGGTGTCTACTGAAACATGAATATACTTGAGATTTCCAAATTCTGAAAAATGAGTAACATCCATTTGCCAAATATGATTAGGTAACAGTCCTCTGGGATTTACTCCAACAGACTGTACTGGCAATAGGGTGGCACAATGTTGACATGTTTTAACAATTTGTCTAGCAACATCTTTAGAAATATTGAACTTTCTTCTAAGAGTAGTAGAATTAACATGAAATTGTGAATGAAACATCTTAGCTTGTTCAAATAGTGTAAAAGCAAAGATGGTTTTTGTGGCTTTATCAGCCTTAGCATTTGCTTTGGCAAGTGGTCCTGGTAGGCCAGAATGAGCTCTAATATGTCCTACATAAAAGGGGTATTTGCGGTCTAAAATTAGGGCACGCAAGGTTCGAAAGTAAGGAGCAACTGTGGATCCATCGGGAATATAAGGCACAGTTTCTAAACAAGGTATTGATTGTACTATATAATAACTGTCAGATAACAGATTAAAAGGTTGATCCATCATGATATTAAAAGCTAAGACTACTGCAGCAAGCTCCACTACTTGGGCAGACGAGGAAGGGAGAATGATGGTTTCAGTTTTATCTCCAACTATTACTGCTCCCACTCCATTTTTAGATCCATCAGTAAATATTGTTTGGCAATGATGCAAAGGCTGCGTCTTTGTAATTTTTGGAAATATAATTGGAGTATTTTTACAAAACTGTATCCATGGATGTTTAGGATAATGGTTATCAAATGTTGCTGTAGTTGAGCAATATAAAACAGCCCAGTCATCATCATGCTGAATCAACCACTGCATTTGTAGTTTAGTATAGGGAATAATAATGACCTTAGGGTGACTTCCAAATATGGTAATACAGGCCTCTAACCCTTTATATATCAACTGAGCTATTGCCTTAGGAAATGTTTGTAACTGTTTTGTGGGCGATGCTGGGAGATTGATACTCTGTAAAGGTCCTCCTTGCCATAGAATTCCATATGGGCTATGTTGTTCTGGGATAATAATCAACATTAGAGGTTGGGATGGATCACATCTTTCTGTATGATCTGATTGCAATCTCTGTTCTACCAACGGGAGAACCTTTTGTGCTTCCGAAGTAAGGACTCTCGGGGAATGGAGATTAGGGTCTCCTTTAAGTATATTAAATAGAGGTTTCAGCTCTCCTGTGGTAATCTTTAAATATGGCCTAATCCAATTTATATCTCCAAGGAGTTTTTGAAAATCATTTAGATTTTTAAGCTTATCGGTTCTAATGGTTAATTTTAAAGGCTTTACCATAGTAGCTGTAAGCTTAGTGCCTAGATATTCTTGAGTTTCTCCCATTTGTAGCTTTTCTGGAGAGATGTTTAAGCCATATTGTTGTAGAGTGGAAATTAAAAATTGTAAAGCCTTTTCCAAGAATTGTCTGTTTTTGTGGTAGATAAGAATATCATCCATATAATGATAAATCAATAAATCTGGAAAATTGTCTCTTGTAGGTTTTAAGGCTTTATCTACATATATTTGGCATAACGTGGAACTATTAGTCATGCCTTGAGGCAGCACGGTCCACTCAAATCTTTGGTCAGGCTGTGCATGATTGAGAGAAGGTAAGGTAAAAGCAAACCGCCAACAATCCCTTCTATGTAATGGGATTGAGAAAAAACAATCTTTTAAATCTAAAATGACAGTGGGCCAATTTTTAGGTAAAGCTGTAACTAAAGGTAATCCCCGTTGTATAGGACCCATAGGGAACATCTGTGCATTAATGGCCCTTAAATCATGTAATAGTCTCCACTTTCCAGACTTTTTCTTAATGACAAAGATAGGAGTATTCCAGGGAGAAGTAGAAGGTTGTAAATGTCCTGCCTGTACTTGTTCTTGTACTAGTCTATGAGCCGCTTCTAACTTTACTGTAGTAAGGGGCCACTGTTGAATCCATTGTGGCTCATCATTTTTCCAAACTATTGGAATTGGTGTAATAACAGTGGCCCCTACATAAAACCCAGCCCTCTGAAATCATTTTTTGGAGGAGGTAAGGGCAAGGGTTGTAGTGATCCCTGTTGTTCTCGACCTAATCCTTGACTTTCTGTATATTGCATCTTTTTCATTATATGTGTCACAGGTTTAGAATTAATATTTGTTGTTAATTTAGCATTCATTTGAGTTAAGACATCTCTCCCCCATAAGGAAATAGGTATTTTACAGATATATGGTTGAAAAATCCCTGAATGGCCCTCATTATCCCTCCAGGACAGCGAAGCAGCACTCTGGTTAGGTGATTGAGCCACACCTAAACCTTGTAAATTTTGATTAGCTGTAACTACAGGCCAACCTTTGGGCCAAACTGCCTCACTTATTATACTTTTATCAGCTCCTGTGTCCAGTAATCCTATAAAAGGTTTATGTCCCACTATTAACTGCATTATGGGCCTATCTTGGAGGTCCATAGTAAAATTAGCCCAGGGTCCTCCTGTAGACCCAAATCCGTTAGTTCCCCTTATTGTCTCCTTACTAGGCCACAAGGAATGCTGACTAGGTAAAATTAACATTTGTGCTATCCTATCTCCTGGAGAAATGACTGTGATTCCTTTGGGTGAAGAAACCATAGCCTTAACTTGTCCTTGAAAATCAGGATCAATTACTCCTGGGTGGACTATAAGACCTCTTAAGGTAGAAGAACTTCTGCCTAGAAGCAATCCTACTGAATTTGCCGGAATATTTCCCTCCCAATCTGTGTCTATCATTTGTACACCCATATCAGGGGTTAATACGAGTCTGGAGGTGGCACAGATGTCCAATCCTGCACTTCCTGAGGTGGCTCTTCTTTCCTGAGCTTCATTCCTTTTTCGGTTGGAGGATACCACTGTCGTGGCACTTGTTGAATCACCCCGTATATTTGTTGTGGGCCCCGGGGCGGGCCCCTCACCCCGTTTTTTTGTAGCTTGGGGTTAGTTGGTAAAGGATTCCCTTCTTTGTCCCTAACGGAATGACATTCACTAAGCCAATGATTTCCTTTTTTACACAGAGGACATAACCCGGGCCCCTTTCCTTGGCCATTGTTCCTGGAAGGGCAACATGCTCTCAAGTGTCCCATTTGTCCACATATGAAGCAGGAACCAGGAGGTCCCCCTTTTTTACCCCCTCCTCTTTGTGCTAATGCTGTGGCAAGAACAGAGGTTTGTCTGTCGAGTGCCGCAATAAATGCAGCACTATTTCCAGAGGCCTCATTAATGTCTTTGCAGACTCTTAAATAAGTAGACAAGTCTTTATTTCTCCATGGCCTGATGGCATCTTTGCACCATTTATTGGCTTGTTCATAGGCTAACTGTTTTATTAATGGCATTGCTTGATCAGCATCTCCAAAAATTCTAGAAGCTGTTTGAATTAATCTATCAACGAAGTCTGCATAGGGCTCATTACTTCCCTGGGTAACTTTTGACAACTGTCCTTGTAAATCTCCTGACCCTTGTAGGGTTTTCCATGCTTTAATAGCAGCCACAGCAATTTGAGCATACACTGCAGGATGATAATTAATCTGTGCCTGGACTCCCTCATAAGGCCCTGTTCCCATCAACATGTCTCTGTCTACCTGCGGATTCCCTGAAGTTGCATTGCGCCTTGCAGTGTCCATTGAAATTTCCTGCCAAGCTGTTTTCCACATAAGATACTGTCCCCCTGACAAGGTTGCTCTAGCTAGATTAGTCCAATCCAAAGGTAGCATATTTAAGGACATCATGGTCTCTACCAGTGAGACTGTAAAAGTCGATTGAGGCCCATAAGTGCTCACTGCTTCTTTCAGCTGTTTAACAATTTTAAAATCTATAGCTGATGAAACCTTTGATTTTGGGCATCCTCAAATACTGGATATGTAGCATTTTGTAAGGAGGCCCACCCTCGATGTCTGCTGTGGTGTTCCTTTTTCTTAAACTCCATAGGTGGTGCACTAGGGGCAACAGGTGTACTAAGCAGTCTAGGCGCTAGGGGGTGCTCAGGTTGCACGCTTAACTTTCCCATAGCTTCTTCAAGTTCTTCCCCAGTGAGTTCCTCTTCGGAACTCTCCCTTTCCGTATAATTTTCTCTTTCTGAATTCTGAGAACATGATCGTTCCTCTTTAATTTCTTCTAAGATCTGACTTCCTTCTTCTAAAGGCTCCTTTAAATCCCTAAAAGGGTTTTTTGATTTACTTTGCTGCATCAAACAAGATTTAATAAGCGACCATATGGCCAGTGTTCCCATTGGCAATGGCTCTCGTCTCTCCGCATCGCGCAAATCCTCTCCTAGCTGCTCCCACTGAGGAAGATTTAGTAGCCCTTCGTCTAAAAACCACGGAGAGACTTTCTCTACAGTATCAAGAAACTTCAGAGCCGTCTTTGCCTTCAATGGTGTTCCGTGATTTTTTAATAGTTCTCTAAGAGGCTGCTGCATTCTAATCTTAGACAGTTCCGTTCCCATGATTAAATCTTACAGCACTACGAGCTAGTTTAAACACACAAACAAAAAGACAAGCGCGTGCACGCGCACACACACGCTCACGCACGCACACACATACACAGGTTGGTACCACTGTATAAGTCTGTATTTGGCCACTTCACTCGTCCCTCCCACGGGGATCCTTTTGTTATGAATTGTCGCGGCTCCGCGATCGTCCAGACGTCTCACCTTTTGTACCCTCGGACTAATTTTGTCTTGATTTGAGAACTTATGTGAACTTACCCTTATGTCTTTACTCGTTCCTGGCTTGTTTCGGCACCATTTATCGCGCTCCCCGCCCGCAGAGAGACACGACACCGGATCGGAGCAAGTTCTTTATTTTCTGCTATCTGCTACTTCTGGCTGGCCGCGCCGGCCGCTCTTGCAAAGGCCTTACATTACATACAACAACCAATCAGCTTATAGATCACGAGGAGAAAGCATGGACAGTAATGGAGCATAATAGTGTGCATATAGCAAGCATGCAGTGTCCACGAGGACCCATGGCCAATCACATTAACTTCCTCAAATAACGCCACTTGTTGCACAGAGAATTAGTCTGCTGGAGGTACCTGGTTTTGCTCTCAGCACTTCCTTGGCACATTGCCAGGCGCCATCTTGGCCGCACCATAGGGCTGGGGTCCGCGGTACCCCGACAACCAGCAGGCACTATTACACTCTAGGTCTCCACACAAAGGTTTTGTTAAATACCATCAAATTGTTCATATCTGGTTTGGGCTTTGTAAAACAAGCATACGTTAGAAATGAGGGTGGTGATGGCATGCATTGTCTTCCAGAAGCTATAATTTTCAAACCAAAGTAACATTATTTAATCCAACAAGATTCATATCCTGCAGAGCCATTTTAAGCAGATATTCAAGTAGCTTCAGATTCTATCCCAGAGAATCAATTTAGATTGTTGATGTAATATCTTTTTGCTTTTTATTAAAAATTGCCCTAGTTTTCATGTGCTTTTAGTTTGGCTCTTTGAAACAACTTAATTTTAACCAATCATTAATGCAGGTATAATTACAGAAGTAGAGGGTATCTATAATATAGAATAAAGTAACTGCCATTATTTATGGGATAGTAATTCAGAGGAATTTCCTCAATAATCAAAACAACTTTACTGAAATATTTAAAGCATCTCTTTTTTTCAAAACATCACTGTGACAACATTTATTTTCTCTTTTGTCATTTATCTGTTACATATTATCTGGTAAGTACCATTTCTGTAAGGTGAAGCAAACTTATATAAGAAAGTAATTCATCACTCTGAATTACTAATCATATAATTTTATATTCATTTGAAGAAGATCAAAAACATCCATTTAACAGAACAGTAAAAAAAAATTCAAATCATTTTATATTTAGAAATTTATCACACATAACATAACTTTTGTCAATTTTTTTTGTTATCTGTCTCTTCTACCTAAATGTAAACTCCATGAGATTACAGAATTTGTCTATGTTCACTGTTTAAGGCTTTGTATATAGCAAAAATATTATCATGTATTTGGCATACGATAAATATTTGTTATGTGAGAGTGAAAACATTCTACTCAAGTATCATTCTGGAAAAAAATAGTTTGCCTTCATTTTTAAAAATACAAGCCAAATTTGCTTAAAAATCCAAATTTTAAAAGGACAATATATTTTTATATTTGGATTCATTGTAGTATAAACCTTGGTTTCTGTGACAGTCTTTCCATAATTTCAAGCAAGTTACTTAACCTCTTTGAATCTGTACTTCCTTATCTAACTATAAAATAAGACATTTATAAAAATACCTGACATAATTAATTGCTTGAAGAAAAGTTATATTCTTCTTCTCTCACGAATTCTGAGAAATTGCTTCATAAAAGGGAGAAAACTATTAATAAATTCTAAATGGAAAGAGAATATTGGTTTATTGAATCTCCTTTTAATACACCATTGAATTGTCTGAGAAGCCACATACTTGCACACCCCATGCCAAAAAGAAATAAACTATTGTTCTCTTAAATTGACCTATTCCTTGTGTGGCCTTGCATAATAGGCTTGCTGTGAACTTGATGTATTTTGGCTTTAGACTTTGTACCTTGCATAATTATAGCAATAGGAGCATTAAGTACACTGTCAGAGAATACCGATCCAGTGGACACCAAGGTAGGCTTCTGGAAGCTTTTCTTAAGGTGACCTAAAATAAATACCTAGTGACACATGACACTGTCTCTTTTCCATTAGTGAAATCTTCAATTAAATGTGTGACAGGAAAGAAATTATTCAGACTGGGATTACAACAACTGTGGTTTTCTGATACTAAGATATCTACATTGAAACTGACAAGATCAGCTAATTATCCAGACAACCTTTTCTAATCACTCACAAGTGATTATTTCTGCCCATCCTCAGTGTTAAGAAGCAATTGCTTTGTATAAAAAGCAGAGTTAGTACTATTGTCTGTAGAACTAGCTGGAGAAGATTAAGCCAGTCCTGTAATTTCAGTTTTCATAAATCTCAGTAACTTACCTTGCCACACAGCACAGTATATTTTGGATAGATAATGGTTTTAGGTATTATATGTCAAAAGGCAGTTACTGAATCATATTTTATATTTAATAAATTATAGGGAGTAAGCTGGGTACAGCAGCACACACCTCTAGTCCCAGCTACTTGCCAGGCTGAGGCAGGAGAATCACTTAAGTTCTAGAGTTCAAGATGAGCCTCGGCAACGTAGCAAGACCCCTTCTCAAAAAAATAGTAGTGATATAAATTCATAATTATTATTGCCTATCTGAAACCTATGGCTTAACTAAACTTAACATGTCTAGCATGTGAAAGAACTGCATACCTAAAAGCCAAGAATAACAATCTAAAGACATTTTAGCATCTCTAGCTGTAATTGCCAGTGACTCACTTAGTGCACATGTTCCTTCTTTTTTCTAACCTTGATCAAAACCCTGGCTCTCAGACAATATCTTGTTTTTTACTGCCATCTTGCCCATTGCGTTTATAGTCCAGTTCTTCTCTCACTGGCTTGGTTTCTAACACTCACTAAAATTTATAGCCTAAAAATTCCTTTAAAAAATACTGGTTAAGAATACCCTACTCTCTCAAGTCTCAGTATTAAATCTCTCCTTACCTAAAAGCCTTTTAGTGTCAAAAAAATTTGCAAAAGTTCTCTCTACCAAAACACCCCCTTCAGTTCCTCAAGAAACACAAGCTGATGGTATGTTTGAAATAATTCACACACTGGCATTTTTGGGTCTGAGAAATGTTTAACTGATTATTTAGCCTATATTTTGCATTGATTTTCCTTTCTCAGTTTGTAAGTGTGGATTATTTCGTACAAGAATGAAAGAAAAAAGGAGCTCATACCCCACACAATGATTCTTACATTTTAATATTCTAGAGTATCTACAAAGCCAAAGTAGCCCAGGCACTATCATTGATACCCAACTCCAGCGGAGTGGATTAGAAGTCTAAGTTAACCAGAGAGAAAATATTTCTTCTCTCAACAGCCAAACCAGATCATTCATATTTTCAATTTGAAACCGAGAGATAATTGATGTGTAATTTTCTTTCTCAAAGAGGGTTTTCCTGTGAAATATAGAATGCCTAAAGTTAAATTTCAAATTTTAAAACACGGAGAGTTTCATACTGATATCTTCTATGAAATAGTTTTGCTAAAAGCAGCACACCTACTTTGAAAAGAAACGACAGTTTTTCTAGTCAGTGAAAATTATTCAAAGAAAATTTAGAAACAGAGAAAGGACTTCGTAGTGTTTCTAAGAAGTATCCGCACTAATGATTATAAGCAAACAGTGCAAAGTGTTGGAATGTGGTTCTCAGTTATTATACACATGTCTTGTGGCTTTAGGACCCAAACACCCTTATACACTGGCTCATTGTGTTCTGCTGACTGAGTCCTGTATGTCACATCAGTCACTTTGTTTACTGCTGCAAATGAAGCTTTCCTAAGTACTTTCTGAGTGAGTCAGTGCTCTACCTACAATTGATTTTGTGTCTGTATTTTAGGGTAAATCAAGTTGAACTGCTCACTGTTTTCTAAATTTCAGCATTTACGTTACTATCCTAACTAGGCTTTCTTGACAAAAAAGGTAGTAATTCATTGTAAACTGTTACTTCTTCCTCATCAAAGTTGTGTCTGTGGTTTTATAGTAAACAACTTTAAAAATTTTTTTTCATACGTGTATATAGGGTAATAATGTTGGTCTCATTCTACTGTCCTTCCAATTCCTACTGCTCCACCCTTCCCCTCACTCCCCTCTGCATAATCCAAAGTTCCTTCATGCTTCCCTACCCACCACCCATTATGGTACAATAAATAACTTGTATGACACTTTTTCCAAATATCCAGGTCTGTAGCCAGGTTTCTCTACCAATGACACAGTCACTTTTGATGGTTTTATTGACATAAAATAAATTCCTATGATATATTGAATGTGCTAGCATAACAATAAATAGAAATACAAAGGTTAACAAATTTAGAATGAAAAATCACATTTTCAGATGCTTATTTTATTCAAAAGCATGTATGTGAAGAGATAAAAATGTCCTTTTTAATCATTGTGATTATTGATATTGTATAGTAAACAAACATGTATTTTCAAATAGAAACCATTATGGATTGATGGGTCGTTTTTTTAAATGAACATGCTCTGTTACATAATTCTGGTTAAAATCAAGTATTCCTAAGTTTAAAATGTTATTAAAAGTGTTGATGAACAATAAAAATGAATATTTACCTGTGACTTCCTTAAAGAATCAAAGTTAACAAGCTACAATATTCCTATTGTGTATAAAGTTGTATCTTCATTTAAAAAATGCATTGTTAGAAAACTGAAAGGTTTGTTACTGATATGTTCAAAAAGAATAGTGTTTTAAAATATATCACGAATCCGAAAGAAAGTGAATTTTAACTTACAGCTAATTAAGTTGACTGTAACTTCTAGGCATTGACAACTGCCTTTTCATATAAGGTTATGAGCTGATTATAGCAGGAAAATCCCACCCACATGTCTGGACATCAACCAAAAGGATCAGAGATGGGAAATGTGAGGAAGAATCACCAGCAAGATTGATTTAAGTAACCACTGAAAAGATCAAGAGTCCATTTTGAAGAGTTGCTTGTCAATCTAGAAAAAGACATACTGCAGAAAGCAGGGCACATAACCTACATTCACCTATTGGTGAATTACGCTAAGAAAATAGTGTTTGCACAATTGTAAGTCTCCCAGTTGTGCTCTACCATAAGGGTAAAAATCTTGACAACCCTCTCTGAAGAATATTGAAACTCATTCTAAGTTACTGATCAAACAGTTGTAAGTTGCCTCCCAGTGTAGGGAACATTCCTCAAGCTTATCTGATAGCAGTTGCTGACACCAAACAGCCTGGACGGAGAAACTGAGGTAATGATAAAGACTCTCCATGGACTGAAGGTATTTGCAGTTGTTGAGGCTGAGTTACGAGCTGAGGGGAGGCCTTGCTTATCAGGCATCCCAGCAAGCTGTGATGTGAGCTCTCCCGTGCTGCCTCCCCTCATGCTCTGTGCTGGAGTTTAGCATCCCCCTCCCCGAGTCCTTTGTCTCAGACTTGTTGCCCAGCAGAATTACTTAGGCATACTTGGTGTTTGTTTACATTATCTCAACATATAGCTCACCTATAGGCTGGTTCTATTATGCTTTAACAAGTGTGTTAACCTGATTGGATAATGTGTCTATATATGTCTTGTACAATCCTGAGTAAAATTACAAGCTCAGTCCCCGGTGTATAAATGAACTGGGGGAGACATCGTATGCCCTCACTCTCAGTGGAACCCCTCACCTCAGAACATCTACATCCCAGCACACACTTAATGGAATAGGTGTTTAAAATCTATTCCAAAGAATCTAACTTTTGTGCTTTTATAACTAGGAGAAAGAAGTGCCTTGTACAGTAAGTAATAAAATATGTGAAAGATGGAAAATAATCAAAAATCTAGAATAAAAACATATTTTATTTGTTTCTTCTACTCAATAAATATGCAATTTATTTAAAAATTAATAATAGTGGAAATCAGCTAAAGCAGCAGCCAAATGAACTGTGGGAAAAAGAAACAGAGAAATGGAACTTTGGGTAAAATGTACTGAAATGATTCTCCATTTTATTTGAGTATGGAGACATTATTCTTTCTAACAGAAATACTGCAAGCTTTGACATGCAAATGTAGAAATAGTCTTGAAATAAATGGGCATTTTAATTTCATTTCAACAAACATTTTCCGAGTCTGCTCCATTCCAAACAATATTCAGAACCACAGCAAAAACAAACAGGATAACTCAAGGAACCTGTTTGCATAAAACTTGTGATAATGCATGTATATTAAAAGAAGAATAATAGGCAACTCTACTAATATCCTAGAACTCCTAGTCTGAAACCTTCACAATAAAACATTCTAGAGAGTCATTTCTTTCACAGTACCTAGTATGCTGCCTGAAAAACTCAAAAAATAATTGTTTAATAAATACATTAATGAGAAGAAAATTTCCAGAAGAGAGAATTAATTTTGCATGGGAAAATCTGAACAGTTTTCAGAGAAGTTGATATTTGAATTGAGTCTTGAAAGACAAATTAAATATTAGCAAGCAGTCAGAAAGAAGAGAGCATCTAAACCAGAAACAACAACCTGGAAAATAGGCACAAAATTCCCTGTTATAATGAAGAAATAGTATTTGGTCTAGTTTTGTTGAACTCTAAGTTATATATAGATGGTAAGAGGTTCATGGGAGAAGATGACATGAGAATGTAAATTAAAGCTAGATTATAACTGCATTCAGATCAATTTTATTTTGTATGATGATGTAAAATTGTGCAATTTATTTACACTTTCTGAGTATAAATGCCTCTTTTTTAAATAGTATGTGTTTTAGTCAGCTATTTCACTGCTGTGACTCAAAGGATCTGACCAGCACAATTGTAGAAGAGAAAAGATTTATTTGAGGGCTCACAGTACCAGAGGTCTCAGTCCATAGAAGACTGGCTCCAATCCTCCGGGCTTCAGGTGAGGCTGAACATCACTGCAGAAGAGAGTGGCAGAGGAAAGCAGCTCACAACACAGTGATCAGGAAGCGCAGAGAGAGAGAGAGAGAGAGAGAGAGAGAGAGAGAGAGAGAGAGAGAGAGACTCCACTCTCCAGATATCAAATATATATCCCATAGCCGTGCCCCAATTCCAATCTCCTCCAGTCACACTCTACCACTTCAATTAATCCCATCAGGGATTAATTCACTGATCATGTTAAGACTCTTGCAACCCAATCATTTCTCCTCTACACCTTCCTGCATTGTCTCATATGTGAGTTTTTGGAGGAGACCTCACATCCAGACCAAAACAGTATGTTTGTTCATTTAACATGTAGTGGTCAAGTGTTACCATGAGGAAAACACTTGTCTATCCACTGGGGAATGATCTCATACAAAACAGATAAAAGTCTATTTTTACATGGAAAATATAGGCAACTGAGGGAGATGAGTGCTTAGAAAGACAGAAACAAGAATGTGTACCACAATTCTATAATAATTATTTAACAAACATTTGCTGAGCACCTCTGCGGGCCTATCTCCATTTAAAACAAAAGTCCTTCATCGTAGATATATTTTGAAGAAAAAACGGGATATGAGGCTACAGATTCATTTAAGTCAGTTTTGGAGAGTTAGTGTTTTTAATGAAGACATCAGGAATGACCTCTCCCATAAGAGGATACCTGAGCAGAGACCTTAGAAAAGCGAGGAGTCAAATAAACATAGAGGGAGAAATCAACATCTGCAAAGAAATACATAACTGGGGTATTTTTGTTGTGATCAAGAAAGGACAATGGACTGGAGAAGATCAAGGTTACATCTAGAACATGATCATAATCTACATTAAAAGCTCCTCATTAGTCAATAAAGTGTGTAACATATGGAGGGGGTTAATACTGGAAGTGACTTGATCTGATTTGTTATTTTACATAGTTCAAATGCTTGTTGAAAGTAGAGAAAGGTGTAGAAAGAAAGATGTGATTATAATAATGCTGATAGATATTAATGACTCAGCCACATTCAGATGCTTTTCAGAGGTAGGCATCAGGATTTGTTGATAAATTGGACATAAAGAGTGAAAAAAAAAATGAGCCATCAAGGATAGTCTAAGAAAATGGACAAATGAAGTTGCCACATACAAAGGAAGAAGTACTTTTGTGAAAGAGATTTTCACTTTGTGCACTTTGTTAGGGTTCATGTTAGTATATTCAAGTACAAAATGTTAGACAGTTGACATATTTTAATCTGGAGTTCAGGAGAATGGATGCAACTGAAGATTTAATTTTGAAGTCATCTGTATTTAGATGATATTTAAAAACATGTGCACTCTGGATAAAGCAAAAATAAGTTAATAGTAGATAAGGAAAAAATGTACAGGTTTGGAATTCTGTAGAATTGCAATATTTACAAGTAAAGAGAAGGACGAAAAAATCGACCAAGATATAAATAGTAAAGGAAGAAAACCAAGTGAGATTGAAACCCTGTGTTTAAGTGATCAACGAATTCCTAGCAGAGCTGTGGTTGGCAGTATTATGGGGTGCTAAGTGGACAAAGAAGATGAAGAAGAATTAATTCTTGCATTGCACAAAGTAGTAATCACTGGTTAGCTCAATGGTAGTGGTTTTAGTGGAATGGTAACAACGAAAAGAAAATATTGCAGTGGGTAATATAAATATAAGAGGAGGAGAGGAAATTAAGGTACAGCTATTGAAATTCTCTAGAGAGGTTAGATGCAGGGAATGTAGGTTTAAAGGAGAAATAATTTCAGAAAAAGGATAATATGTTTGTGCATTGATGGGAAAGAGACAACAGGAAGAGAAAATTGATGACAGAAAAGAAAATGAAAAAATGAGAAGTAAAATTATTGAGAAGATGAGAGGAGATGAAATGTATGCCTGAGAGCAGGACTGGTTTATGCATTGTACTTAAAGGGAAGAAAAAAAGTGGGGTATAGACGCAGGCATGAAAGTACATTTATTGGTAGAATTTTTATAAATTTTCTTCTAATTCTATGTGTTAGCTTAGTGACTGAGCAGCAAATTTAGCAACTGAGAATGAGGAGAAGGAAGCATGTGAAACAGTCTTGTAAAAAGTAGGAGAGTACATTGACTAGGGAAATACAGTAAAATTGCCTGGCAGTGCAAAGGGTTCGCTTGAGATTCCTCCTCATGAGTTTAAAGTGAGATCAGGCAGCATGGTTTTCTATTTTTCCTTTGTTATAGTCAGTTGCTGTCATCTAGAAGTGGAATAGGTGGCAAAATTAATTAAAGAAGTATTGCCATTGTTATAACAGTGACTGAGGTTACTGAAGTATTCAAATAACCATATATATAACAGCACCTTAGAGATATACTTCATCACCGGGTCCAGTAAGATCCCATATAGTAGTTTTGCTTTATGAATGAAAAATCACAGGGCCATTTCTTAGTGCCAACTTTTAAAAGAGATCAAAATCTTGAAGCCTATACCTGACAGATCGTAAAGTAAATTAAATTTCACATGCACATGACTACATGAGAAGAATTAAAAGGACTGGGCCAAAAGTGCATGTATACAACCGAGCCAAAGCCTCAGGTCTCATTTTTCAGGATGCTTGCAAACTCTTTGGAAACTAATATTTTGGTGAGACTCTAATAGACCTGCTTACTTTAGGATTTAAAATGTCCATGCTTTCTCTCGTGTGTCACGTTAATAAGTTTCTTTCCATGAAAAAGGATGGTTTTGCCAGTTATTTCCCCTAAGATTCTTCAATGAAACAAATGTTTCACTCCAAGAAATTCTTTTCATATTGCAAGATTAGATCAATTTCGTTCATTATCAAAACCCTTGGCAATTCCTGCAGGACATGTTTGGAATAATTGAGTAATTCTACAAATTCAACAATGGCTTTAGCTTTCCCATAACTGATGAAGGGCTCTTTACAATCTTCATTTTCCATTCAAAGGTTTGGGAAAGGAATTATTGCAATTTTAAAGGCAGGAAAGTGTATACATTTGACTGAATGAATTTTCACCATTTGGCTTTAAAATAAGGTCTTATTGAGCAAAGTAATTTTCTCTTTCCTTTTCAATCAATTTTCTTTTAAACTTTCAATATTGATCTTAGTTTTATTTAATTCCTTGTATTCAAATATACTTTCTTTCCCAGATACTTATACTCATTGATTTTATGAGTACATTAAAATTGGTGCTCAGTTTTTGAAATTTTATATAGTTTGTCCAAATATAAATTCCCAAGATCAATCATCAAGAGGCAAAAAGAAAAAAAAAAGGAAAAGAAAAAATGACTCATTACTTATACTTGTTTATATACCATAAGAACAGAATCATTTGTTGAATACATTAGATAAAACTTGGTGAATAAGTCACAATGAGTATCAGTTGAGCAAACAATTCAGCTTAGTCCAAATTTTTATATTTAGATACCATTTTGAATACTCAAGTTTTAAATGCTACTTTTAACATGCAGAATTGAAAAGAGAATGGCTTTGATTAACCCTGCATAGAAATATGATCTACAAAACTTTATTTTTAGAAAGTTCACTGCTTTATTTTTAAACAAGGTATGTAGGAGGAATATCTTTTCTGAGAGGTTTAATTAAGTATAGTATAATATTTGTGTCCTGAATTTTTATTTTGTACTTTTGTTTTTCTAAATGTCTCATCATCTTGCTTTTTAAACATAATACCATATCTAGGATATCCATGATCTTTGCATATAAATTTGAGACATTATTATTAACAATGTTCGTATTGATGGTTTAGTTATTGCTTTCAATTTTAGTCATTGGAAATAATTTTATAATAAATGGTCATGAAAATTTACTGATATGCATAAATATATGTATTTGAATATATATGTGCTTATATATCTGAATGCATAATTTATATTATATCTGTATGTGTGAATATGTGTATTTATCAATGTGTAGCCTTAACTTGCCCATCAGCTTGACTAAAAACTCTAGAGAGATTTTTCTCCTGATTCCAAGATGCTGATTTCCCTAAATAATTTAATTTGAAAATCTTTCTGTGAACTTTTTCTCTACCCTTTCTGGTGTTTGTATAACCTTTTCTTAAAGCATCTGTCCAGTTTTATAATACAGGGATGGATTTTTCAAGGTCTCAGAAATCATCCCTTTGAAATGTAAGACGGTGCCTTATTTTCCAGTGTCTATGGGAGGGTAGGAGTCTAACACCCGAGAATGTCAATTATCAAACACAAATGGACTAATCTCAGAAAAAAAAAAAAAAAGACAAACCCAGGAATAACTCAAAGTGCTCGACATATTCCTTCAATCAATCTCCATCATGTCTTCCAGTACTTGTCCACTAACTCATTGCTTAAAACCTTTCAGCCTTTTGTTTCAACCAAGTTGAGATCCTATTGCATTTTTGTCTTTCTGTCCTACATCAATAGTCTTGAATAAAGTTTCCCTTGCCTCTTTAACTTTGTCTATAGTAAGCATTGCTTTGATATTATAACACAGGTTATGTAGATAAAATATGGATAAGAATATGTCTGTAATTCTACCATTTCCACAAAATATAAAACTGAAACTATAACTAATAAATCAGAAGTATAGTATTTATTTCTAAAAGTTTATAAATATTAACAAAAAATTAGAACTTTTCAATGGGAATATATTTGTTACAATTTTCATGACCCATTAGAGAAAAAGAGGACAAGAAGTATTTTAAATGAATAAAAAATTTGAAGATGTCTGTACAAGTATATGAAGTCCTTCAGCAGGTAACTTTAGAAATTGAGGTTCTCAGTTGTGATCTAAACCTCTTCTAGGAGAAACAGGTATTCATGCTTTTAAACTTCTTCGGTTCACTGCTCAAGAGAATGAAGCCCTAGAGGTACTTCAGCCTGTTAAAATACATTCCTCTTGCTATATTGTAGAGAAAGAGGTACATTGCCAGTCACTTCCATTCCCAAAGCTAGGAATTCCAGGATACAGTTTCACAGATGAATATTGCAAAAGTCCTGGCTCTGGATGTGAGTACAAATTTATCCCAGGTTGGTGGCAAGTTAATTATCAACTATCCCTTAATTAGGATCCAGCCCTACAACTAGGCACTGTTACAATATTTCACAACCCCCTTCTGTGGAGAAACTAGGTTGGTAATATTTAAGCCACTTCTCAGCCCTGCTCCCTGAGGGAGCTTACACACCCATATAAAGCTTACTATGGGGCATCTGGTGGGAGAGCAGACTCTCCCCAGAATGGCCGTGGGTTAATATTTGAGGGTCTCTTCAGATCCCTGCTGCAGTTAGTTAGGAGCAGGCTGACAGAAGCTGCTAAAAGAGATTCCTAAACCCCTTCTCAGGGAAGAACAGACTGTATTTTTAGCACCTTCCCTTCACTGCTCCCATTTACAATCATTATTCTTTTGTTTCCTTGCCCTGAGGAGCAAAGACAAGCTTCTCATCCCCACCACTCCCTCAGTTGATGAATTAAGAGTCAAATTTGGGGATTCATAGGGCTGGGGCCTTTTATTTGAGTTCCAAACCCTGCTCTCTACAGGGGATTCCTTTTCCAATTTGATGTCACTGTACTTGAGGGGCCATCCATGCTGAAATGTGCCTCAGCTTCTCCCTCCTGCTTGATGTGAATGTCTTTTAGGTGCCTGATGAGTAGAAGTCTTTCCTCTTGTCTCTGGTATCTTCTTAAAGGGAACTGGTCTGAGGATCCATGTTTATTTGGTGAGTTCACGAGTGAAAGAAGATTCAAACACTTCCCTGCCATGCTGCTGACCTCACTCTTTCTATATTATTTCTAAATAGTCCATGTGAATATGCAATTATCTGCAAAAAGGAAAAGAAAAACAAAAAACATGTGCATGTGTCTATGTTCATGTGATTTCAATATTAATTCTATTTTATTGAATTTATTTATAATCTTATTGGTTTTAATATTAATATTTTAATATGAATGTCTTCTTAAGATATCAGAAATGAGGACTTTTTTTCTATTTTTTTTTTTTCACATAGGGAGTTTATTAAGCAAACAGAGTGTCTCCATGCAGGGTAAGAGAGAAAATGAGAGGAAAAGAAAGGGAAAGAGAAAGGGTGTGCGCAAGAAAGAGTGTGAAAAGGGAGGAGGAGAAAGTAAGCAAGTGTGTAGGAGAGAAAAGCAAAAGAAAAGATGGTGGGGCGTAGCTACGGTGAAGCAGTTGCATTCCACCAGGCTAACAGGGGACCAGTAATGGAGAAGGATACTTGCAAGCTGACTGATGAACCAGTAGCTAACTAGGATGTTCACAGACTGACAGTAGTTAGGAGGCAGGGAAATGGCTGCAACAGAAAGGGCGGGAGGGCAGCTTTCATACTGACAAGTTAGGTTCATCGCAGCTTTGTATTACATTCCCTGGTTTTTGTTTTTATAAGAAAATCTTTTGTTCTCCAGTTCTTTCCCGCCTTATCTCTCCTTCTTGCCTAAGTGACTAGAGCTGGTTTTGCAGGTGAGATATAAAAAGTCCATTCTCCCAGGGGCAGTCTTCAACTTCCAGACTTCCAGAGGCAGATAGTTTTCATGGACTTCATTTCCTCAATTTAACTGATCTCCTATTTCTACACTAACTGCCTATAGAAATCAGGTTAATCGAGGTGTCCATGGTAGAAGTCTGGTTGGGAAGAGCAGGTTGTAAAGGCATCTAGGGATGGGTGCTTCAATTTGAAGTCTGGTGTTGCATGCAAAAAGCTGAGCATCCAGGTGAATGGAAGGTGGGACTGTGTCTAGGGGTCACTGGGGCGTCAGATGGGTTTCCACTTGCTTAAGAGACAGTGGAAGGACCCATCTGAGTCATGGCACCAATGTAAGGAATCCCACGGAAACCACGCCAGACACAGGAAATTACATAAGGGAGTTTATTAAGCAAACAGAGTGCCTCCCTGAAGGTAAGAGAGAAAATAAGAGGAAAAGAAAGGGAAAGAGAAAGGGCGCGTGCAAGAAAGAGTGTGAAAAGTGAGGAGGAGAAAGTAAGCAAGTGTGTAGGAGAGAAAAGCAAGAGAAAAGATCAGAAATGAGGACTTTTTTAAACCAATGTCTACCTTTTGCTATTTTGCCCTGCTTTTCTTGTTTAATTTCACATAAAGAAGTTTCTATTATTTATGACATCTTAGATTCAATGAAATTTCAAAAAAATATCCTTTGACAACATAGTTTTGGAATCATATAGATAATTTGAAGTCACAGATATTCAACAGCACTATTGAAAATACCATTAATCATCCCGAAATCACCAGGGAGTTTATACACATAGTTGTAAGTTCTGATTCTCCATTAGTATTTTGAATTATTAATCTTTTTCAAAAGATATTCACATCAGATCTACTGGCTTTAAAGAAGTCTAGACAATTAGTAAAGTGAGTTTCTTCAGTACATTTTGATGAGCTCTACATTTTCACATAACCTTAGGGAGGACCATAGACGCACTTGATTAATAAAATTCCCCTTCCCCCATGTCAAGTAGCCATTCTAGCCCTGGAGATAAGGAGAAATAATGATTTGAGCATGAGAACTCCTGAGGATTTTATCTTTGAAACCAGTGCCTCAGTTTTCAAAGGGTCCAGCAAGGACATTGTTATGTTTATCTTTGTATCCCCAATCTTCATCACAGTGACTTTTGAAAGAGGATAAGTAATGTCCAAATACAATTAAAATGCGGAATTTTAAATCTCCAAATTGGAGGGCTCATTGCAGAACACACATTCCCAAAGTTTCTCTCAGCATTCATTCAAGTGTTTTCTAGGAAAGAAAGCAGCACTGCACAGAGATAATCTGAACATAGATTTTATTTCATTATCAATCATATGGTGTTTTTGGTAACACGTCTGTGCAGAAGACATTATAATTCTTCAAGAAGTTTCAAAGTGAGAATCTAATCATCTGGAAATATGTTTTTAGAAAATCCTTTATATCAGTCTCAAAAGTAGTCGATGATATATTTCTATAATAATGCTTAGCTACGTGAATTAAGATTTGAACTGGTTCAAGTCCAAATTCCCAGGAAAGCAAAAATTCTTGGTAAATGCAGTTCTTCTAAGAATTTAATCAGTCATCCACCCATTATTTTATCTGATGTAACTTTGTATCAGAAATGCTTTATTTAGAAATAAACTGTAACAGTAATTTTCTATATGCCTCTTTAATTCAATTGAGATGTCATTTTCTAGAAAATGGTCTTTTTATTGAAAAGGGCATATATTAGCAACTCCATTTCCTATTATGGAGTATAACAGTTAATTTTACTTTAATTTTTATGTCTGAAATTCTATATGAAGTCAGGACAATGATTTCTTTTTTTTTTTTTTTTTTGGTGGTGCTGGGGATTGAACTCAGGGCTGCACTCTACCAACTGAGCTATCTCCCCAGCCCCAATGATTTCTTTATATCTTCCAATTTTATATTATAGATGGCATGCATGCAAAAATGTACATGAAGTCATATCTTTTTAATATGTATCCTAAATAAAATTAAATAGGAGAACTTAAGATATAGCTTGGGATATTTTTGGTTTCTCTCCTCAGAATACTCTAAATTCAACACAGCCTGGTAATTATTTTCACTAAAATCTTCAGTTTCTTACTTTTATCTATTCCTTTATGAGCATTTTAGTTTTTTAAGTCTTACCTAATGTGACCTCCTACTATTAATCACATCAACCAGGCCTTTTTCAACATCCTTGAAGTTTCTATTATAATCATCTTGAAACCAAACCATTCTCTCCTATGATAATCTAAGACCAGTTTTATAGTGATAAAAGTGGAAATTTTTATCATAAATGATAGGTCTTTACACAAAAGACAATGACTTACTTGTGTATAAATAAAGGAAACATTAATGTCATGCCACCTATTGTCAGGAAATTTGAAGGGGAAGAAGTGGGAACATCCCCAGCACAGGAGGAGGAAGTATTGCTTTCACAGATAAAGATTGGTGAGAGTGAAGAAGGTATTTTCCTACAGGCTGTGCATTATCTCTTGTGCTGGGTCTCCTTATCCAGCAGAGGGAGATGACCCATATTTATTATTGTATTCAATCTAAAGAAAAAAGTCTTTCTCCAACAAATTGCATGCATCAATCTTGGTATATAAAACATAGAGAAATTCATAGTTAGAGATAAAATCTAACCTTTAGGACTCCAAATTTGGACAGAAGGAACAAACCAAGAATGCCACTGACCCACCAAAGATGGTATCTCATGCTCTTTCCAAATATGTCTAAGCAAAAGCTTAATAAAAGAGGAATCCAAAATGGAGAAATAACTCTAAAGAAATCAAATTAAAATATAGTCTAGGTATATTCCCCTACCTTCAGACTAGGGGTCCTCCACAATATTTTCCCAGAGGATTTCCCAATGGTAAAATGTCAATATTTTACCATTGACCAGAAACTGCTTTGAGCCTTTTTTCCTAACCTTCCTTATTACACACTGTACACTAGGATGTTTATTATAGTTATTAGGTTATTTTTCCATAAAATGTTTTATAAGTGAGAAGTTCACTTTTTTTTTTTATTTATTTTGGTTTTTAGTTCACTGATCTCTGATGGAAGAGAAGCCACATATAACCTTTGCAGAGATAATCCTGAGATCCTGGGCTTCAAACCTAATGACATGGTTGGATGAATCTCTGGGGTATGTTCCTTAGGAAAGAGTGAATGGATGTTGCAGAAAGGAAGTAAATATTTTGGTACAAGAAGGAGGATTACCATGGTTTCTATTATTGTTTCTAACTATTTATTCTCCCTCCCTGTATGAATATTACTTTGCCAGTTGTCCTGTGTCCAGCAGTACATCCTGTGGGAAGAGTATCCTTTCCTAGCCCATAGATATTGGGTTAGCCATCTGAATTTCTTTGGCTATGGCATATAACATGGTATTTTGTGTGCCAAATCCAAGTCAGTTGTACTCTATTATTACAAGCATCTCATTTGAAATAAATTCAAACTACCCATTAAAATTAAATTACTTAAGTCTGCTTTTTATTTATTCTTCAAGTTTCAATTTAAGGAACATTTTGGGAAAAAAGAAATTGTTATTACTGTATGGTAATTTCTTGGGGGAGTTGAGATTGCCTTTTGGTAGTTGACCTAATGGATCATAACAGTAGAGTGACTTTTTTTTCCAATGTGTTCCATTCTTAGATGTTGATAATATCTGAAGAAACAAGACTATGCCAGTTAGCTCTACAAAAAAAAGTGATACCATATAAACTAAATTTGGCATAGAATATTACTTATCTTTTTCAAAAAACTATCCCACATTTCCTAATTTTATTGAGAGTTACAGAAAGCCATCACAAATCATTTTTTTTTTTTTTTTTTTTTTTTTACATATAACGATCTACTCAAAGATAACCTTTTGCCCTTATTCCTGGAATATTCATTTATTATATTCATTTTTTGTCAGTATCAGAATCTGCATTCTAATTTATCTCTGCTTTGCTGGCTATTTCATACTGACAACTGGTTTACTAGTTTCAGGGGCTCAGACCATAATATCTCAAAACAGGAACACCTTGGCAATTGAGGAAACTGCAGTCACCCTCACCTATGCTATCTTTCTATATAAGTTGGTCATAAAGGAATTCCCTCCCCTACCTCTCCTGAAAGGGGGCGCCCTTATTGCAAAGGAGACAAGCCCTATACCTGGAGGCAAAAAAGAAACTGAGTAGGCAGACCTCATTTCCCACCCTTCCAGTTTATGCTATTAACTCATAACTTTTTCTCCATTCATTTTTCTATGTAATTGTTCATTCTTCAACAAAGATTAGCATAAAAATACAGTTTTGCTATAGTCTTTAGATCTTTATGTCTGATAGTTCCTGTGTCTCATAAATTTTCAGTTAAATTCATTTTCAGGACCTTTCTCTTGTCAGTCTATCTTTTCTTCAGTGGTGTCAGTCATAATTCTTGTAATGGGTAAGGTAAAGGCATTATATTGTTTCTTACAGAAGCATAAAACTATTTTAAAGAAAATCATTTGAACTTCTACATTGATTTACTAATACATTTATTTACATTTATTTACTAATAAACAAACAAGCAAATTAAACAAACAATAGCAGTTTGTAATTGTATTCACAACAATGTTTTGTTAAAAAAATGTAGCATTTGCAAATTTACTTAGAATAAGGAAGATTATGATCTTCTTATAGACAGAAAAAAGAAAAGAAAATATATAAGCAGAGCAACAGTTTAGCATCAGGTTTTCTTTAATTCTTACATCAGAGCTGAGTGTTAGCTCTGAGGTAGAATATTTGCCTAGCACACACGTGGCCCTGGGTTTGATCCCTATCAAGGCAAAAATATTTTTAAAAATGTGACTCCTCATATCAAAATGATACTTAAGCCTTTTCAAAAATAAATTTACCAAGATTTTATCCTCCATCTTGAATTCTTATATTGTATTGATTAAAGTTATAACTTGATATTTTTCTAATTATTTGATTGCTTATAGTGATGCTTTATAGCATACCCAAATAAATATAAGGTTTTGAGTTCAGTTGTGAATTTAACATTTATTGTCCAGTTATAATGCTGAATACTCAACTACTATTTTAGATTAACCTACTCTTAGAGTCATGCCTTGGAAATGGAAAAAGTATTGTAGATATGTATTAACCAATATATAAGATCAGTATCTTAGGTCAACAGAAAAATGCTGATGGTAACTCTTGTACTATCCACACTCATACACAGAAAAAAAAAAAAAAAGTCAAAGTAGGATAGGAAAGCCAACCTGAAGTCAAGGAAGAAAATACAATAAGTTGAGTTTTATCTTAGAGGATTATTGTAATGTATAAAGCTGCTCCCCCGCCCACCAGGTACAGCCATTTTCCTCGCCTCCCAACCACTTGTCAATCTGTGAACATCCTAGCTAGCTATTGGTTCATCAGTCAGTTTGCAAGTATTCTTCTCCCATATTGGTCCCCTGTTAGCCCGGCAGAATTCAACTGTTTTACTGTAGCTTCCCCACCATCTTTTTTCCATTCTTCTGTCTGTCCTACACACTTTTCTCTATCCTCCTGACTTTCCACTCTCTCTAGCATGCTCCCTTTTCTTTTCCTTTCTCTTTTTCTCTCATTTTCTCTCTTACCCTGCAGGGAGACACTGTTTGCTTAATAAATTCCCTTATGTGATTTCCCGTGTCTGGCGTGGTTCCGTGGAAATTCCTTACAATTATGACACCAAAATTACTAAATCCAATAAGTAGTTTCCAATATGCAGTTTCTTTCTTCACTTACCATAGGCCAGGATCTCACAGTGTATTTACCAGAGGATTTCAGAATTCTAATTGACCCAAGACTGCTGTGAGCCTCCCCTTCAGTCCTAGGCTGTGGTATTGTCTGTGGATGCTTGAAACACTTCAAGGAAGGCATCAAGGTAAAAAAAAAAAAAAAAAAAAAAATTTTTTTTGCCTTTGTCTTCTATATATGTTAACATTATACTGACCGTAATAAACGTAGATTAAGAAAGTAGCACAGATTGTAATAGATTCTAATCATTACCTACCATGTGCTCACTGTTTAAAAAAAATACAGATTTATTTAAGAATGCCCTTGATGAATCAGTAAAAATTAGAAATTTATGTTAAATATTGACAATGGAGTATATATCTTTTTAACATTCTGCTCAAGATTTCTTCTTTGAGCTAAAGTACAATGGTTGCTTCAAGGAGAAGCACTTTTGCAATTGAGTGATCCCTTGAACTAACAGAATTTTTCATGGAACATTTGTATGAAAGAACAACTGACAAATTATGGCTATTTAGGCGCATGTATTTGCATATATTTTCTCAAAAATAAACAAAATAAGACTGCTACCTTCAAGAAAGGATATTTCAGTACTTGTTGCCAGTGATAAAATGTAAGCTTTCAAGCAAACATTGTAATTTTAGTAAAATTACATCTACCTTCATGAACTTGAAAGTTTCCCAGCATATGCTTTTCTGAGGGGATTGGTGGTGATATTATTAAGGGTGATATTTTAACATAGTATAATAAAATTCATCAAAATTTAGAAGATCTGCATGACTAAATGAGCCAGTATTTTTCCGATAGACCAATGAAAGGACTTCCAAAATAATGGCATAGGTAAAAAAATGCATTCTAAGTTCAAGAGCGACTAATGAACTTTAGTGGAACAAAATATAAAATATTGATTGATACAGTATCAGATTCCACATCATTTTTTAATGTTTTAAAAACTACCATCTGTAGTATTAATTTGGTATCAAGAGAGAATAGCTACAATTATCTGAAAAGATCATTAAAATAATTATTCCTTTCTTAATCATCTATGAGTACAAACTGAGATTTTCTTCATATACTTTCATCAAAGTAACAATAGAGAAATAGGTTGCATACAATAACAGAGAAACAAGTTCAGGGTAGTCTGATTCAGATAACCAGGCATTAGATTTGCAAATACAATGCCAAATCTCAATTTCATGGGGATTGAGAGATTGGTAAAGTGTCATGTTTTACAAAACCTGCAATTTATGTTAAATTAAAGGGTTTTTTGTGGTTATTTTATATGAATTAATAAGCAGTTTAAAATTTCTTCACTGCACTTATATTAAATATTATAACAAAAATTAGAATTCTATGGGTCTTTAATAATAAAACCTTTTATACTCTTAAAATGTTAAGGAACAAAAGCAACTTGAAATAAAAAAATAATAGTAGATAATTACTGTAGTGATCTTTGAAACATTTTGCCTCACCTCCTTGAGTGCTTATTTCTCAATTACATTGGATTTGCAATACTGCTGTTATATAGCTCTAATGCCTCTGATCACATCGATTTTTGCCCCTCACCAAAGCTCTGTGGTTTGCTTCCTTGAGTGCTCAGCCCCACTATCTCCCCATGTCTTTTTTCTATGCCAGTAATGTCCTTACCCCACAATTCTGGCTTTCAAATATTGCTGCTTTTCCAAGATCCATTTAAATGCTAACTCCTGTTCAAAATGCCTTGAATACAACTCCTTCCTCTACATGAAGTTATCTTTTACTGCCCCAAACGCTTTAGAAAGATCTTTAACTTTTACACTTTTCAGTATTGAGCATGCGTTTAGTTGTCTTTCTCATCCCATTATTTTTTTAGGTTCTTGAAAGGAGTGACCTGATATTCATGGTTCCTTACGTACACCAAGTGTTTTTTATCCATTCACTCACTCATTTATTCAGCAAACATTGGTGATTAGTTACAGTGTGTTGGAAAGTAAATGATTACACAGATACAGAAATTTACATCCTGGCTTTTGGTATTTGTTATAAAAATAATTCAGTAATGTTCTATGCAAAATTTTCCTATATAATAGCATTGAATCTCCACTTTGCCTACAGTCATTTAGTCAATTAATTTCCAGAATTATGTGGGTTATATTTACCAGAAAAAGCCTCCTTTCACAGAGTCAAATGTACATCAGATTTGTTTTTACAATAATATAGAATAATAAATCAGTGAAAATATACCTTTGAGCCACAGAGATAGCTCTAAAGATGTCTCTCTGGACAATTACACTGAAATGAGATTTTAGCCCTGTGACTTAATAGGATCACTGTAATTCTAAAATATTCTGTCCTGTGTTATCTCTTTCACAGTGTTTTCTAAATTTATGGCTTCACTTTTGTTATGTGGATATTTGACTAATGTTTGATCCTTCCACTGAACTGTAAGCTCATGAGGGCAAAAACGTCACTATTACTCACTCACATGTCCTCAAAGCCTAACACTGTGCCTGTCACATAGTCAAAGATATATATTTGCTAAATAAATAGACGTAAAAAAATAAATATTCTAAAATAAAAAATAGCATATTTATTAATTGTGATTTCTGCAACCCCAACTGAGATACACTTCTTTATAAATGTAAATGTCCTATTTCTAGTATAAGTAAACATCTACACTTGCAGTTACTAACAGAGATTAAGACGCAACACATTTAGGCTAGCTTTGTCTATAAGCAAAGTCATGGACCAAATGCAAAATACTAGAACCATAAACCAGAGCATCTTAGTAAGCACTATAGTGTATGATAAATAATATGGGATTGGCCATAATATTTGTATTCAGAATTTGAGGCTGTGGTCAAAAAGCCTGTGAATTGATCTTTTACAGAAAAATTCAATACTTGTTTTGGTTACATTATTAATTTCGCTTGTCAACGCATCCTTGTTCATAGGTGTAGAGAAAGCTATTGCAATAGCTTCTAAGCCAAATCATCTCCTCCAGTTGTCCTCTGTCCTCTCCACTCCTCATGCAACACTTATTTGTCCTGCCACTGAAATTTCCTCTCTAATGACTAAGTTTTATTGTGTAACTCCATTATGTGGAATTCTCTGATGATCATCAAACCCAGTGATTCACAGTTGAGGAGCAACTTCCCTCTCCGAGGGAACATTTGGCAATATCTGGAGTTATTTTTGGTTACCACATATGGGGGAGGGAATTTTCAAGAATTTAGAAAAAGGCAACTAAACTTTCTTCAATGCATAAGAAAGCCTTCCGAAGCAAAGAATACACAAACCCCAAAAGTAAACATCACTGAGGTTGGGAAAGTCAGACCAAAGGACAAAGTCCAAATTGGTAAATGTTTCCAGTGAAATCGTTTTACCTCTCTTTCTACCTCTCCCAGACAGAATACAAACTCACTGCTTGGAATGCACATGTGGTAAACATGTTTTAGATGATTGGCCACCTGTTTTTCAGGTGTTAGATGCTTGCTATGTTCTTCATCCTAATATTTTCCCTTATTCACATTTCCCACCTTCCCTAAAACATGTTTTGGTACACCCTACTTCACACACACACACAAGTTATGCTGAGATGCCTAAACTCCTCAATATGCCCTTTTGTGTGTCTTTGTCTCCCCACCCAGTATTACAAAGTCAAACTAGAATTCCCTCAACTGTTCTTCCCAAGCCCTATTGCCTGAGGATTTCCCAGTGCCCTCCTTTCATTTGTTTCTCAGTGATGTTTTTCACTGTGATTATTTTAATTCTGCACACAGTTACATCTTGGCGTTCATTCCTTTGCCTTCTCCTTTCTTCAGGCTTCCAGGTCTTTCAAGAGCAATGTCACTAGCTCAGTGGGTTCTTTAGGTCAGGGAGGACAGAAATGCACACAGCTAACAATGAAAGGGTTAGTAAGAATTATTAATTGCATTGATTCACAGAGCAAAGTGGTTACCCTATGGGAAGAATAGCAAAGAAATTAAGAGGCGAATAGCATATTTACTTTTTGAACCAAAGATTGACATATTTACAAGCTATATAGCAATTTCTCATTCTGACTGCACCAATTTGCATTCATTTTTGGTCAAAAATGTGCCCAAAATTGTATTAGGTCTCCCCTCCAGGCAGGAATTTTATCATGTTAAATGTATTACCTGAGGGTATACATTACTTTCTGGTGTTGGTCATGGTCACACCTACCTATACAAGTTCAATGTTCTCCTATTTTTGATTATGAACAAAGGATGTAGTTAGGGAAGGTCCTCTCCTGCCATTTACCTCAATCCTAAAGTGAGCAGTTCTTTTCTTTCAATAGTCACCAAGTTAAACTTTAATTTTATACTCCTTACTACCTCATTAGGATCCTACTATAATAAGTATGTTGTCTACACTGCACCTAAGACAGTACCTAGTCATGTATTTTAAACTCTTTTGTTGATTCTTGGAGTTAACTCAATTTCTAATGCACCTTTAAACGTTGTAAGTCAAAACTATGGTATATCTAATCATTTGGCACCTAAATGAAAGAACAAAATTAAGTGTATTTTAAGGTGGCACATACTTGTAATCCAGTTTCTCAGGAGGCTGAGTCAGGAAGATCTCAAGTTCAAGGATAACCTGGGGAATGTAGTGAGACCTGTGTCAAAATAAAAGAAAGAGCTTGGGATGTTGCCCAATGACAGAGCTATTATTTATCATGTGCAAAGCCCGGGGATTGTTCTCCAGTATCACAAAATGGGAGGAAAAAGAGGATATTTTACTCTATGTTTCTGTCCTCAAAGCAATAAAAAGTAGAATTGACATGATTTCCTTTTTATACTACAAGAAGTAGACTACACTAAAAAGGGGAATATCCATCTGGTTAAGACTAAAAAACACATCACTACCATGGAAGAATATTTTTTAAAATCAATAAATTTTTAGTTTTAAAATTGAGATGATTAGAGATATTTCTTTGCATTTCTCTATTTTAAAATTTTTAAGGTAACCATGTATTGCTATTTAAATCAGAAAATAAAGATACAAAGGAAAGATATATTTATATCTACATTTTAAAAACAATGGTGAACTGGGGTTATAGCTCAGTGGTAAAGCATTCACCTAGCATGGGTGAAGTACTGGGTTGGATTCTCAACACCACATATAAATAAAATAATTAATTAAATAAAGGTCCATTGACAACTAAAAATTTTTAAGAAAACAATGGAGTTTTTAGATGAAGATTCTATTTCTTGATTGGGATAAGAGAATATGCAATTGCTGATTCAACTTCTACCCCTACAATAAAGAACTTCTAACTGTCCCTTTAAGTGTTTCAATTACAGAAAGGAAGTATAAAGTTATTCCTGTGTCAGAAATTGGTTAGGTTTATAGCTAAATATTTAGTTTCTATGAAGTGACAATAATCTGATGAGTAATGAATTCCAAATCAAAAATACTGTTCTAAAGAGTACAGTTTATTCAACTTTCTAGATCCTTACACCAGCTTCAAACAAGGATGGGTATTCCTCATCAATTCCCATACTTACATACCACTTAGTCCTTTAAAAAAAAAATCTATAAAATTTGTCAGGTTATTAATTAGCCAAACTCTGTTGTTTATGAACTTTAAAGCTTGGTGAATTCACTTGTATATATTAGATCTCTGGAAAATGGGTTTCTGAGTATATATTTCAAATGTATGCAAATTACTCATGTAATTTGCTAGCTAGGGTACTTCAATATTAGATATGTGTCCATAGTGTGAAATATAAATTAAAACAAACTAGGAAGTGCACACACACATACACACACACACACACATACACAAAGTTCACAGAAGTAGATTTACATAAATTACAAATAAAATAAATCATGGGACTTTAATATAGGAATACCTCATACATTTCAAAAGTAGAAATATATATATTTAAAGCTGTATAAATAAATAAAGCCTAATATTTATTGAGAACTTACTAATGCTATTAAGTGTTTGGAATATCCTCTGGCTCATTACAAATAATCCATCAATGTTAACAGCAAATAAATTCATGATTATATGCATGACTAGGCACTGGACACTCTTAAGTACTTTACAAGCAATATGTTATGAAATCCATGCAGAAACCTAGAAAGTAGCATATCACAAATGCATTTCTGAGGCTGAAACGTTAAGAATTATAATGTGGTCACACCTGCATTTTATTTTGGATATTAGGCATTTCTGTGTATTTTTTTCTCTTCCACGCACATGCACATACATTTATAGCACATTAACCATGCATTAGGGGTTGAGTGAACAAAGACATGTGGACAGGGCACATGCACATGTCAGTCCTACTAGAGCATTTACTGGAGAGAGCTCAGAGAGGAGAACAATAGCAAGTGTCCAGATCCCCCATAAGCACAAAGTCCTTGCAGATCCAAAAGTCAGATTCTAAGAGAGAGCCTCCAAATTAGGGTTGTGTGAGTTCAAAGTTAGATGTTGGAGAAGAAACAGAAAATTGGGGATGTGTGACTTCTAAGCTAGATTTTGTAGTGGGGAAAATATATGGCCTCCCCTGGAGTGATGGATGCAAAGGAGGTGCTGGCATTCAAGCCCCACAGTAATCCAAAATTGATTGCTTTAAGCACCAGACCACTTCTGGTTTCCATGGAGCTTGGAAGGAAGCTCACTGTTTTGTGGGAGGCCAGGCTACAAAGGATTAGTTCAGGACAAATTAACCCTTAACTCTCAAAATTAAATCTTAATAATGATTCTTATTATTTATTGAGCATTTATTTTACCAGCTCTAAGTGCCTGGAACATTGCCTGCTTCTAAACCCTGTAATGATTCCAGTGCTTTTCATATTAAAATATAAGAAGAGAAAAGAAAAACTGCTCTGGAAACTTTAAGGCAAAATCCACATGTATCAAGTATCTTTTATCTCTACCAACAAACAAAACCAGCAGAGTGAACAATATTAGCAATAAGCATGCATCTTCTACTTGACTGCCTGTTTCCTTTGAGTAGGATCAGGTTGCTTGCAACCAGTGGATTAGCTAGAACAACTGTTTGGTTCACATAATAATCTTCCACTGAAAAGCTTAATATAAGTATGAACATTAGATTCAAAATTTTTGTCTAGAAAGCAAAAGGTTGTATGCCCATAACAAAATGTTCATTAAAAACAAACCTCCAAGTAATTTAAATGGGATTTGAAAATCTCCAGGTTACACATTTCTCATGAAATCCAATTAAATCAAACAAATATCAACTCCTGAGGATAAGTTAAGAATTTAGTCTTTTCTACTTAGTTGAATAAAACTAAATTTATTAGAACAGGAATTTCCAACACTTTTTAGTCAAGTTACTTAAAGGAATTTGAAAAACTAGGTACTTCCTTACACATATTACCTTAAGATATTTCATAAATTTAAAGAATGAGAAAGTGATTTATGTATTTGGTAAATATTGACTTTTTAAAATAAAGTGATTGCAATACCTTCAAAAAATGAATAAAATGTAAAATCAAGAGTCCTAAATATCATAGATATTTAATATTACATACATTTAAAATGCATGAAAAGTTTTCTAACATTATTAATGTTTACATTTTCTTTTTTCCAGTCCATTCTTTATTTTCTCTATTTTCCAGTCCATTCCCCCAAAATTGATGTCCTAAAATATATTTTTATTTCTGAAAATAAATTGCTTACCTATCATACTTCTCTAACCTGAAAATATAAGTTAACAGTTGATAGTCTCTGTGTTCTAAAAGTGTTTAAATTTTCTTCTGAATTTAGTTATTATTACCTCTGTTATTGATATGATATGTACTGAAAGACTAAAAATGCAATACATTTGATGTACAAGCTTAAAGTATACCTCATAGTGATAGAAGAAACTGGATTCACTGGTTGTTTCATGTATTCCTGGATGGCTATAACTTAAGACTTGATCATGATAAATGTTGACATTCATGATTTTACAGTTATATCTTTCAGTTATTTGACTCCTTCTTAGTTGTATACCAATATCTCACAGTGATCAACTGAAGTTAATTTTGATCAGCTGGCAATTAAGTCATTCTTCAAACTTGCCTTCCCCACACCGAGGTCAGAAGCAGTCACTGAGCCCACCTCCCACTGCGGACAGAGGCCAGTAGCTGAGCCTGCCTGCCTGCTCCCCTGTCCCCCTACTGCTGAGGGACACTGCACCTGCCAACATACTGACTCGGCATACCCTTGCTGGGGCTTCACAGCTTCTTTGGAGGCTGGTGCAGGCATTTTGAATTATTCCTGAAGGCATGGTCATCATCATTGGAAGGGCAGCTTTCTTCCTGAGACACCTACAGGAGCCTGGAGGCCTTTTGACAGGTACCTCTATTTACTCACTTACATCCTACACCCTTCCCCATCCTCTTGTTCACAACTAGAAATACTGTAAATAGTAATTGAACTCATCCTGTTCATTACAATATTGTTAAAGTCTTTATAGGAGCTATCTGGTTCAGGGCTGCATTTTCTCTGTATTAGGTGCTACTGGTATTGAGCTCCCCTTCAAAGGAGAGGTAGTGGAAAACTGCAGGGTCATAATAAGCCTGCAGGGGGGGGCGGGGACTTCAGTATCTCTGATCTTCACTGCTAGAGGGGAATAAACAGAAACAATATGCAAAAACAGGGGGAAAAAAGTGTCCTAAGAAACCAAGAGGCTATTGTTATAGAATTCAATGACAGCATGGCAGTAGAAATGACAGAAAAAGAGTTTAGAATCTGTATACGTAATGATCCATGAAGCAAAAGATGAGATAAGAGAGCAAATGCAAGCTCTCCATTTCAGTTAAAAGAGCAAATGCAGGAAGCAAAAGAACACTTCAATAAAGAGACAGAAATTCTGAAAAAAAAAAACTGAACAGAAATACTTGAAATGAAAGAAGTGATAACCAAATTAAAAATGCAATAGAAAGCATCACCAACAGAGTAGATCTCGTGGAAGACAGAATCTCAGACAATGAAGACAAAATATGTAATCTTGAAAATAAAGTTGAACAAACAGAGAAGATGTTAAGAAGTCATGAACGGAACCTCCAAGAATTATGGGATATCATGAAAAGACTGAATTTAAGAATTATTGGGATTGAAGAAGGCACAGAGAAACAAACCAAAGGCATGGACAACCTGTTCAAGGAAATAATATCAAAAATTTTCCTGAACCTGCAAAATGAAATGGAAAATCAAATACAAGAGGTGTACACCAGGTGCACAAAATTACAACAGATCCACACCAAGACACATTATAATTAAAATACCTCACATATGAAATAAAGATAGGATTTTAATGTCTGCAAGAGAAAAACATCAGATTACATATAAGGGGAAACCAATATTGATATCAGTAGATTTCTCAGCCCAGATTCTAAAAGCAAGAAGAGCCTTGAACAATATATTGCAATCTCTTGAAAGAACACAGATGCCAACCAAGGATACTATATCCAGCAAAACTAACCTTCAGATTTGATGATGAAATAAAATCTTCCCATGGTAAACAAAACTTAAAAGAATTTACAAATAGAAAGCATGCACTACAGTACATTCTCAGCAAAATATTTTATGAGGAGGAAGTGAAAAGCAACAATACAAGTCAGCATAGGGAGGAACTACCCTAAAGGAAAAGCCAATCCAAGGAGAAACGAAGTCAAGTTAAAAACCTAAAATAAGCCCAAATGACCAGGAATACAAATTTGCTACTTTGAAAATCTATACTCTAACAAAAGAGAAAATATCAAAGACATTGACAAATTTTTAGAGACATATGATCCTCCCAAACTGAATCAGGAAGCTGTACACAATCTAAACAGATCAATTTCAAGCACTGAAATAGAAGAAGCCATCAAAAACCTACCAACCAAGAAAAGCCCAGGACCAGATGAATTCTCAGTTGAATTCTACAAGACCTTTAAAGAATAACTGATACCAATACTCCTCAAAGTATTCCAGGAAATAGAAAAGGAGGGAACCCTTCCAAATTCATTCTATGAGGCTAGTATCACTCTGATTCCAAAACCAGAAAAACACACATCAAGGAAAGAAAACTTTAGACCAATATCTCTGATGAACATAGATACAAAAATTCTTAACAAAATACTGGCAAATCACATACAAAATTATATTAAAAAGATAGTGCACAGTGATCAAGTGGTGTTTATCCCAGGGATACGAAGTTGGTTCAACATCCGGAAATCAATAAATGTAATTCATTACATCAGTAGGCTTAAAGTTAAGAATCATATGATTATTTCAATAGATGCTGAGAAAGCATTTGATAAAATACAGCACCCCTTCATGATTAAAGCACTAGAAAAAATAGGAATAGTATGAACATACCTCAACATTGTAAAGGCTATCTATGCTAAGCCCTTGGCCCACATCATTCTTAATGGAGAAAAACTGAAAACATTCCCTCTAAAAACTGAAACAAGACAGTGATGCCCTCTTTCACCACTTCTATTCAACATTGTCCTTGAAACAATTGCCAGAGCAATTAGACAGACCAAAGAAATTAAAGGGATACGAATAGGAAAAGAAGAACTAAAGCTGTCACTATTTGCTGATGACATGATCCTATATTTAGAAGACCCAAAAAACTCCACTAGAAAACTTCTAGAACTAATAAAGGAATTCAGCAAAGTAGCAGGATATAAAATCAATACGCATAATTCTAATGCATTTCTATTCATAAGTGATGAATCCTCTGAAAGAGAAACTAGGAAAACCACTCTATTCACAATAACCTCAAAAAATAAAATAAAATACTTGGGAATCAATCTAACAAAAGAGGTGAAAGACCTGTACAATGAAAACTACAGAACACTGAAGAAAGAAATTGAAGAAAACCTGCAAAGATGGAAAGATCTCCCATGTTCTTGGATAGGCAGAATTAACATTGTCAAAATGGCCATTCTACCAAAGGCACTATACAGATTCAATGCAATTCCAATTAAAATCCCAATGACATTCCTCATAGAAATAGAGAAAGTCATCATGAACTTCATCTGGAAGAACAAGAGACCTCGAATAACCAAAACACTCCTGAGTAGGAAAAGTGAAACAGGAAGTATCACAATACTAGACATTAAACTATACTACACAGCAATAGTAACAAAACAGCATGGTATTGGCACCAAAATAGACAGGCAGAATAGAAGACACAGAGACAAAACCACATAAATACAGTCATCTCATACTAGACAAAGGAGCCAAAAACATACAATGGAGAAAAGATAGCCTGTTCAACAAATGGTGCTGGCAAAACTGGAAATCCATATGCAGTAAAATGAAATTAAACCTCTATCTCTCACCCTGCACAAAACTCAACTCAAAATGGTCAAAGACATAGGAATTAGACCAGAGACCCTGCACCTAATAGAAGACAAAATAGGCCCGAATCTTCATCACGTTAGCTTAGGATCAGACTTCCTCAATCAACAAGACTCCCAAAGCACAAGAAATGAAAGCAATAATCAATAAATGGGATGGACTCAAACTAAAAAGCCTTTTCTCAGCAAAGGATACAATCAAGAATGCGAAGAGAGAGCCTACAGAGTGGGAGAAAATCTTTTCCACACACACTTTAGGTAGAGCACTAATCTCCAAAATTTATAAAGAACTTACAAAACTTTACGCCAGAAATACAAAGAACCCAATCAATAAATGGGCCAAGGAACTGGACAGACACTTTAAAGAAAAAGACACATAGACAATTAATAAATATATTAAAAAGTGTTCAATATCTCTAGTAATTAGAGAAATGCAAATTAAAACAACTCTAAGATTTCATCTCACTCCAATTAGAATGGCTATTATCAGGAACACAAACAATAATAGATGTTGGCATGGGTGTGGGGAAAAAGGCACACTTTTACATTGCTGGTAGAGTCGCAAATTGGTGCAACCACTCTGGAAAGCAGTGTGGAGAATCCTCAGAAAACTTGAAATGGACCCACCTTTTGACCCAGTTATCCCACTCCTCGGTTTATCCCCAAAGAACTTAAAATCAGCATACTACAGCAACACAGTCACATCAATGTTTATAGCAGCTCAGTTCACAATAGCTAGATTGTGGAACCAACCTAGATGCCCTTCAACAGTTGAATGAATAAAGAAACCATGGTATATATACATGATGGAATACTATTCAGTCATAAAGAAGAATAATATTATGGCATTTGCAAATAAATGGATAGAATTGGAGAATATCATGCTAAGTGAAATAAGCCAATCCCAAAAAAACCAAAGGCCAATGTTTTCCCTGATAAATGGAGGATGATATATAATGGGCATGGGGTTTGGGGAGGGAGAGAAGAATGGGGAACTTTAGATTATGTAGAAGGAAATGAGAGGGAGGGGGGTATGAAAAATGGTGGAATGAGACAGACATCATTACCCTATGTACATGTATGATTACACGAATGGTATGAATCTACATTGTGTACAACCATAGAAATGAAATGATGTACTCCATTTGTTTACAATGAATCAAAATGCAATCTGTAAAAAATTAAAAGGAAAATAAAAAAAAATTTAAAACATTGAAAACAACTTTAAAAGGATTTGTAATCCAGTTATCAGTTATTTATTTTTTAACATAAAAGTATATTTGAAACTATCAATTATTTGGTACCATGGAGACTAATACTAGAGCAATGCAATATAGTAAAATTTCTAACAAGTGAGGGGCATGCATAGAGTTTGTAAAGTAAGAGGAAGGTGAATGTGAAAAAAGTATCTACAGGAAATGACAACTGAAGGTCTTGGTCAATATTTTCTGGCATGTTACCTTCAACTAAAATTATAGATGAAGTTAGGGACCTTCCTTAACTCTCCACAATCCTTGAATATGTCTCAGTGTCAATATCTCTTAGTACAAAGATCTTAATTCTAGAGCACCAATTCCCATCACAATAGAATAAACACTTGAGATTAAAATCTTTTAGTGCTAGGTGTTATTTTTGAAGTGACTATTTTAGGACCAGTTATGTAGCTCAGTGATAGAGTACTTGACTAGCATGCACAAGGCCTTGGGTTCAATCCCCAGCATAGAAAAATTAAATGAACATTTCTTTCAGGGATTATATACATAGGCAAATGTGCACAAATTTGAAGCAGGTAGAGCAAAGACTTTACAAAGTGAATGTATCTATATAACCAGCATGAAACCAAGAAACAATAATGACCACAAAGAAGCTCCTGAGCCTCTTTCATTCACAATCTCCACTCTCATATTGTAATCATTGTCTTGCATTCTATGCAATAGGTTAATTATGTTCATTTTTGCCTCTGCATGATGGAAACCATTGTGTACATTTTGACTGCTTCCTTTGATAAAAATTGTATTTGTAAGATTTATCTTTTTACTTATTTTGTCTGCTCTTTTCCACGTTCTATAGCATGGATCTATAAAATGCATTCCACAGGCCAAGTTTGGCTCACCACCTGCTTTCTGCAAGTGGAATTCTGTCGGATCATAATCCTACTCATTCTTTTTACATGTTATCTATAACTGTATTTGCACAACAACAGCAGAGTTGTGTAACGAAGTCTATTTGGTAGACATAACCTAAAATATTTACTATGTGTGCCCTTTGGAGAAAAATTTACCCAACTCTGCTCCATGAATATTCCTGGTATCACCATATCACCATTTCTTTTTCTCTTCCAGTAGATGGAGAACTGGTCCGTGAACAAAAGCTAGCCGATAGTCGATGTTTGTATAGGGCCTGTGAGCTACTCATATTTTCTTTTTATTTCGAAAGGATCATTAAAGAAAAACAAAAGGAAAAGGAAAGAAAGAATACATAATAGGAACTATATTTGTCTCACATGATCTAAAATATCTGCCTCTTGGCTGCAAAATCTATCGATATTGACTAATATGGACCATATCCCCAATCTATCCATATTGACTAAAACTAGGGTTTTTTCATATTCTGCTATTTTGACTAATATTCCTATACATACTGTGCCTTATGCCTTTGTTGAAAATATTTACATATTTATGTTGGATATTTACTTAGAATGTGAATATAACTGGTTCTGTTTAGTTCCCCAAAGTGATAGTATGAATTTACACTTCCACCATCCATATGTGATAATTCCACTTGCTGAACAACATTTCCATTCCTGGATAAAGTGGTAGCAAGACCACATGGTGTGGTAAGAGCTATTATTGTGACAAACTTTGAAAAATATAATAGTTTACAAATTCCATTTATTATTTGTTGTACTGCAGGTCTGTTGGTAATGAATACCCTGAAATTTTGGTTCTTTGAAAATGTCTTTATCTAATCTATGTGTTTTAAGGATAGTTTTCCTGGATTTTATGGGTTTTCTTTCAACACAAAGAAGATATATATGATTCCATAGACTTGTGAATTTTACAATTTTAGTAATTCAACTTTTACTCATATTGCTGATTGTTGGAAGGTCTTGTGACTTATTTCTTCCCTCTAGAAACTCCTTACAATTTCAGTCTTTGAATTTTAGCAATTTTACTGTGATGTTTCCAGGTATGATTCTTCTGTCTTTCGCGAGCCATGATTCCTTCAAATATTGCTTGTTCTAGTCCGTTCTCTGCTCTCTACCTCCAACTTACAATTACGTTAGAATTTCTAACTGCACACCAGCTTCCTATTATGCCCTGTTATGTCGCTTTTCTGTTTTGTTGTTGTTTTTTTTTTTGCTGTTGTTGTTGCTGCTGCTTCTCTTCCTTGTCTCTGGCTTTCAGTTTAGGTATTGCTCTTGACCATTATCTCGCTTCTCTATTTTGTTGGTCTCATCTACTATCAGACAGATAGGTGGATACAGAGATTTCTTAATTTCATTTTTAATTTCAAGTAATCACGTTCGATTATATATAGTGATACGAGTGTATTTATATTCCATGGCAGAAAATATATAAACACACATAAATATACATAAAATGAATGAATGAATGAAGAACATTATATTTAAAAATTGAAGGTTCCAGATTGTATTTTCTTCTTCCCAAAAGGGTTTATCCTCTCCTCACTTGTCAAAAGAATGGAGGAAAAGTCACCTTAACATAATCACAGGTTGAGCTAATTCATATTTGAGTTATACCTTTGGAAGTTTAGTCTTATTCTGATGTATTCCTGGTCCTCTCTACTGAAAGCTTTGGGTAGCTCTGCACAATGGGTCTTGTCTGCAGTCTTTGTCACCTGAATTCAACAAGATTTCTTAAACTTCACTCAGTTCCAGACTTTACCCTCCCTGCTGTACAAATTGACAAGTGTCTCCAGAAAAAAAAAATCAAGCACCATGTGCCCACCAAAATCTCTGCTAGTTTCTCAGTCCCGCCCCACAACATGATTCCTCTGTGGAAATACTACCTAGCAGTTTCTTGCTTGTGTTCAATAGCAAATGACATCAGGGGAATAGCAGCAATCACCAGCTATGTCTTTGTGGTTCTCTCTGCTCTGGAGAACTAACTCAGTTTCATTGCTTCTGTGGTTCTCCAATGCTTTTATGAGATAACCTTATGAATTAGTTTTCTCTGTTCATTGTCCAGAGTGTTCGTCCATTCAAAGAATTACTCAATTACATCCAAAAGTGGAAGTTGGTCATAACTGTACCATTTGTTTATTTGCTTTTATGCCCTTTTATATATTTATTAGTGCATGGCAGTTTTACATACTTGCAGGGTTCCATTTGACATATTCATGAATACATATAACAGAATTTGCTCTATTTTAGTCCATAGTGGTACCACCTTCTCTCCCCTGATCCCTCTCCTAATCCTCTACCTCTATTCCATTGTTCTTCTTTCTAATAATATACTTTTTAATTGATGCTTTCTAGTTATACAAAAAAGTGGAATTTGTTGTGATATATTCATACATGCTTATAGCCAAATTTGGTAAATTTCATTCCGTAGTTCCTCCCCTTTTCCATCCCTCCTCCTTATCCCTTTATCTCCTTTCTCTACTCCACTGTTCTCTGCTCTATGTTCATAAGATTCCCCTTTATAAATTTTAATTGTCTCTAGATCCCATATATGAGAGAACACATTAGACCCTTGACTTTCTGAATCTACCTTATTTCACACTTAGAATGATGTTCCCAGTTCCATCCATTTACCAGAAAATGACATAATTTCACTCATTTTTATGGGTAAGTAGAACTCGATCATGTATATGTACTACATTTTCTTTATCCATTTGTATATTGAGGTACATTTAGGTTGGCTCCATATTTGTGTTGCTATGAACATCGTATGCATGTATCACTATATTATGCTGATTTTAATTCTTTTAGATACATATCAAGGAGGGGGATACCAAGGTCAAAAGGTGGATTGATTCCTAGTCTTTCAAAGTATCTTTATATTGCATTTTAAAGTGGTTGTTCTAATTTGCAGTCCCATCAACAATGCATGGGTAAACCTTCTTCCACATCCTTGACAGCATTTATAGTTATTTGTATTATTTTTAAATTTGTTCTAATTAGTTGTACATGACAGTAGAATACATTTATACATTTTGGATAAGTCATACATAAATAAAGTATAATTTCTTATTTTTCTGATTATACATATTGTAGGATCATATCAGTCAAGGAGTCATATTTGTACATGAGGAAATAATGTCTGTTTCACTCTACTATCCTTCCTATCCCATATACCCTCCCCTCCCATCGCTCCCCTCTACATAATCTAAAGTAATTCTATTCTTCCCTAGCACTGCCCCATCCGCTCATTGTGAATTAGCATCCACATATTAGAGAAAACATTCAGCCTTTGGTTTTTTGGTTTGGCTTATTTCACTTAGCATGATATTCTCCAACTCCATCCATTTACTGCCAAATGCCATAATTTCATTCTACTTTAAAGCTGAGTAATATTTGTATTCTTAAAGATTACCATTCTAACTGGAGTGAGATGAAATTTCACAGTGGCTTTTATTTGCACTTTCTTGATTGCTAAAGATGTTGAACATTTTTTCATATTTTATTTGCCATTTGCCTTTCTTCTTTTGAGAAATGTCTGTTTAGTTTGTCTATTCTAAATCTGGCTGTCAACCACGTAAAGAAATGTGGGTGCATTCCTGTAATTGAATACAATACAGCAGTTTTTTTTTTTTTTTTAAATGAGGCGTATTTATATGTCCTTCTATGGAAATATCACTAAGTGCTATTAAGAAACTAACATTTTTATTGTATATATTTTGGATTATTTTAAATGTCTACCAAAAGTCTTAAAATATCTTTTGAATTAAAAATGAAGTACAATTGATTACTCTGAGTCATGGTAAAATATAAGAATTGAGACTCTAGTTTCAAGATTTAAAATGAAGGAAAAATGTTTGCCTCCTAAAATTCTATCCATATGAAAAATGCATTAACAAGCAAGCTGTGATAGGAAACTGCCATAACTGCAAACCTGGATGTTAGATCATTTGTATTCCAGTCTGATTCTGTTTTTTGAGTGATATTGAAAAGTCTTTGACTTCTCAGTGACCAAGTTCCAGTCTATAAATTGATAACACCAAATAATACAATTCATTTCTAGAATTCTACTATCCATTGATAGAAACATTATTTCATACCCTGATGATTGACAAATAAGGTAAATGAACATTTTACACAATACATGCTCACTGAGGATGAGAAAAATATATAATATTTTAACTAGTGTTTCAATTTGCATAATTATATTTATATACAACATCAATCGACTATGAGATATATATTGAATATTTAAATGTAATATCTCTTATTCAATTTGATAGCTACTCTGCAGTAGAGTTTAACATTAAATTGTTACCCTCAGGTTAACTCGCTATTGTAGGTATATGTCATGTTTTGTTTAAGTAAATAAAAATATATTCTAAAGCAGTAAGTTTAAAATCACACTGTGGTTCACAGTAGCTTTTCCTTTTACTGTATTCTATTCTAAACCTTTTTGGTTACTGTCTCCTATCCTTGGCCATTACAGATGTTTTAAATTTTAAACAGCATTTATCAAATCATATTTTAAAAATTTTATAATTTACACTTTCATAAGCAATTATTTCCAACTGTAGTTTTGATTATAAATTGATCCAAATATTTTCCTTTCATAAGGCATCAAATTTAAAGTATAAGCCAATTTATTATTAAAAACACAAAAGCTAAGTAGTTAGCCATGCTTAAATTATGTAGCTATTTAAATAAAATAATTTCAAATGTAATACTTCAGTGTTTTAGAATTCCTATAATAAATTTAGCAGTTTTATGTAGTCTAGATTCAAAATACATCAAAAATGCATGCCTTGTTTTAACTCTATGCTAATTTAACTAAAACCACAATATTTTCTAATTCAGGTATAAAGTTACCATAGCACACTGTGGGCAACCTGCTCAGATACCCTGAATCACTGGACTTCTTTCTGTGAACTCTTCCCCAGGTTTCCTGCCTTTTCTTTAAGGAGTTTGCACTTGCAACTCTGGGGAGGTTTTTCAAACATGCAAACTGGAAGTGTTAGGAGTTTCACCAGTTACCCCTTGCCACTTAATTGTGCCACCATTTGAAAATGACTGAGTAACATGGAAGTACGAATTCCAAGTCCTGTGTTTTAAAACGTGATAAACACATGCATCATTTACCATCATCTACATTGCAGAGATGCCCTACAGGGTTGGGCCCAGGCTCAGCCTGTCCCTGAAATTGCACCATCTCTTGCTCTCTTTCCCCTTCCATGTTCTGCTTCTCCCACCATTTTGCTGGGTTACACTGAGAGCACACTTTCAAAGAAAATACTTGTACACAAAACCTCCTCTAATATTCTATTTCTGGGGAATGGATTTATGTCAGGTAAATGATAATTAAACATCAGCTCAGCATAATGATAAAGAGAAAAGACAAGTTAATATCACCTTCACCTTGATGCTAACTTCCCTTCCAAAAATATCTTTTCCTTAAAGTACAGAGTCAGTAGGACAATTCCTTATTCTGCAGTTATGCTGCTAGAGGACAATGCCATCTGTATTTTGACTTTCCTTATGCAGAACAGGCAGGGGCTATCCAGCCTGCATTCATTGCCCCTCAGCCTTAACATGAGGCATTCCTATGGCAATGCAGAAAGAGTTACTCGTATTGGAATTTTTCCAATAAATGAATACAGCATTTCACTCTCACTACATAGCAAATGGATAATAACTTCATGTATGTATTGAGATTTATTCTAATTGAGTACTTTAAAAGATATTTGCAGTCACTATTGAAACCCCAGAGGTAAAATATTCCTATATTGGTGCAAGTATTTTTTCCCCAGAATTTAAATACCATAGCAGATGGTAGCATATTTAAGCATTTCCAAATTATTTCACCTAAATGTAATTATATTATAATCCTATTACGGAGAAAAGGGAGACAAGAGGGCCATGTTTAAATTAAAGAATCACATTCAAACTAAATTGCTAGGTATAATGATACAACTACAACAGATGGCAGAGGTGGTATTATACTTTGAAATCAAAATAAGTTATTGTTTTAATATGAATAAATGTTTTCTGTTTTTGAAACTTGAAAAAAATCATAATTAGAAATAATGAAATGTTGGCCTTAGCTATTAATGTTCTGCAGTAAAGAAAATCCTTTTATTAAATGAAAAACAATCACTTCATTTAAATGCAGTGTACATGAATACTCTTGAAATTCCCTACAAGATGAAGTAATACTTCAATTTACCTTCTTCTTTTAAAAAATATTTCTCAAATTACCTTAGATTGTATTTCCATGTGTGTTGGCATCTGAAATATACCCCAAAGAGCCATTTTATCTTTCTATTTCACAACATTCTCCTTACTAGCTATAAGACTTGATTTTATATCTGTTTTCTTCTCCTGGCCTTATTAAATATAGTTCTACATAGCACAAAAAGTGTCAAGTGCTCTGCGTTGCTCAACCTTGAGCAAGCATAAGAGTCTATGCAGATCCTTCTAAAATGCAGGCTCCCCATGGCCACACAGAATTCTGATTATGTTGGTGTGGAGTGGGTCCAGAGAATTTTCTTGTCTAACAATGTAACAGTGGCAAAACTGTTGGTAGAAGAGCACATTTTTGGTAGAACTCTCTGGGTAAAATTATATTCTTTGTTTTCCAATGAAAGAATCAATAGGTAGCAAGCATCCAGTCACATAATCTCATTAAATTTCTATAGATACATGATGCAGCATGTAGGATTTGGGGATTCTTAGTTTTGTAACCTGTTTTGAATATTGAAATTACATTTGTGAACTATTTTGAATATAAATTTTATGATTAACCAAGAAGCCAGAAGACTAAGTCATCAAAGCACATATCTGAGAGAAAGTATCCAACTGCCAATATTCTTGTCAGAACCTCATGTCTAGACAACTAAAGAAGACTCTCAAAAGAATCAACTTTTGAGAAGTGTCAAGTCCTCTCCTCCTTATTCCTGTCACTCCTGCTCTGACCACCCCCCACGTCTGCCTTTTATTTGATATTTGACCTAAGCTTGACTGCTTGGTAACTTTCCACTGCTTTCCTATCACACTGGGAAAAATAAGTAAAAAGTGGATAGAATGATACTGTTTCCATCCTTGAAAGAGAGGTCACTTGATGTAGATTGGAATTAGCTGACCCTGTAACTGAATTCTGGACCATTTAGGGATTAGGTTACATGAAGTCTTCAACTACTGGCAGTTTGAGTCTATAATGATACCTGAATCACAGGGAAACCTTCTAATGTATGGTATCAAGCAATTATATGTCTCAAATTTCAATATTTCACCACAAACATTTTAGAAGTTTCAGCAAAAGCCTTTTGTGTGGCTGTTAAATATTTTGGATGAACATTCATATCGTTCATTGGGCAGTGCACTGGATTGAAATTCTAGATATTCCTTCTGTAATCTTGTTTTATGAGCTCTTGGAAGGTACTTCATTTCTCTCAGCTTCACTTTCACTCTTCTGAAACATAAAATAGACCAAATCATGTCCATCACGTCCATCACCTTCACTTTCAGCTCAAAAGACCAACTATTCCAGAAAAACAGTTCTTTAAGTCATATTTCTTAAGCAATTTTATTTTGGAGGTAATAAATACACATACTCTTGATCCCTGAAAACAAGAAAGAACAAAGAAAGATGAAGATCAAGTTAGGTTTCCACATACTTTCATGAAGAAAACAGTATTGAGATTATATATAGGATTTAAGCTACCTCCACAGGCCAATTTTCTAATCCCAAATGTAATGTTTAGATTCTTTATAAACCTATATTGGTTAATTACTTATGCCCTTAGAGAACTCATACAACTACTCACTGAAATTTAATTGACATTAGAGAGTGGTGTTACCTGATAGGTTTAAAACATTATCAAACTCCATATTTTTTAATAGGCATAGCTTTCTGCATTCCTAGTATGGTTCTTCGGAGAAGTATCATAAATATACACAATGTAAATTAATCACTGCTTAGAAACACACAAATCTGAGAAGATACAGCTTGAAACAAGATCTAAACAAAAACCATCTTCAACTTACACTATTCCTAATTTTAATAACAGTTAGACAAAAACTTGGCTTTTGCTATGCTTCCATAGAAAATCTTTAACTAAAAGCAGCAGAACCCTTGCCATACAAGGCCCCAGGCCAGTCATTTAAAACTGGTCTGTTGTTCTACATCCAAGCTTGTCACTTCATCAGAGCTAAAGCATCTCTTTCAAATCTGGAGAATAGTTTTCTAAGCAGAACAGGAACAGAGTTTTTTTGCTTTTCCCATGAATTTGTTCTGAATTGTCAAAGAACTCCCTCAACATGGTGGGCTGTTACTTTGGATAGGATTATCAAGTCCAGCTAGGCTCAACTTGTCTTTGAGTTTCACCATCACTACAGTCTGCTCTACTCAACAGAGAAGCAAATGGCTCACCTGATAATGCCTTGAGGGTAGAACTTACCCTTTCAACAGCTGTTAGCTTTTTGCAATTTTGCAGTTTCACCCAGTTCAAGACAAGCAGAGATCTTTGAAAGTATTACCTTTATCTTTTGAACATCATGATATACATAAAATACAATTTAGTGTGATATATTTAAACCATTATTCATACTAACAATACTCCTTTTTATAACCCAGACTCCTAATTTTAGTAACTAAGAAAAAGGTCTTAAATTTTCAGATGAAAAAAAGCTAACATGTGGGAGGATATATCATAGATGACAGACAGGTTCCAGAGGATATGCAGGTCTCACAATTTAAATCTACAATGAGAGACTTAAAACAATCATGAAGTATTACATTGAATCTTCAGAATTAATTGCATATGTAGCATGGTGGAGATATGGCAGTCTAAATAAAAAGTGTACTGGTGCTCATTTAGTCATAAGTTTAATATGAAATTAAACATAATGGAGTTGTACATGAACACTTTGTGTTCCACAGCTATCAGATAGCTTTGTCGAAATTTGAAGCTCACAGCTAAAGAAAGTACTTTGCAAAGACATACATGACAATTTTTAAGACCATACTATAACTTAATAGTGATTAATAGTTGAAAAGTGAAGTACTTGAAAGAAGGGAAGTCTACACAGTTATCTGGCCAATTGTGGGTGTCAGGCGGGTATACTAATGTTGGATTAGAAATAGGGAGTATATTATTGGTTCAAAATTTTTGCTAACGGGATAATTCTATGTTTTTACTGAAGATAAAACTAGAATCAAAGCAGCAAACATAATATAAAGCATGTTATAACTCAACATAAAAATCAACTTGCTACCACTTGGATCTGTTCTATCCCCCTTAAGTCCTACATGTTAGAGACTTGGTCCTCAACTTGGTCCTGAGGTGGGAGATTGTGGAAATTGTAAAAGTGGGACCTAGTGGAAACAACTTAGGCCATTTACAGAATGACTTGAAGGAGACATTGGGACCCTAATCCTCATCTTCTCTCTTTTTTGTTCCCAGCCTACCGTCAACTGAGTAGCTTCTTCTGCCACAAGTTCCTGCCATGATGGACTGCCTGGCCACAGACTCAAAGGCAACAGGGCCAAAAGACCATGTTTTCAAACTTTTAAAACTGTGAGCCAAAATAAACTTTGCATTTTTTTTAAATTGACTATCTCAAGTAGTTTATTACAGTAATGCAAAGCTGACTAACACAGAAAATTGGTACCAAGAAGAAATCATACTGTGACTAAACCTGAAGATGTGATGAAGAAACTTTGGAATTTGTTCACAGGATACATTTTGGAAAGCTTGGAGAAACAGGCTACAGAAAGCCTGGAATACTGTAAGGGGGACTTAATTCTGGTAAGGGCACAGAAAATCAGAATGCTGATAGAAATGTGGACAGAAAGGGTTATAATCATGAAGTTTCAGATGGAAATAAGAATTCTATCAGAAGATGGACTACAGACTATTTTTTATACTGTTGCAAAGAATCAGGATGCATTATGTCCATGTTCTGCTTGTTGGAATCTGAGTTTAAAGTCAACTACTGGCAAAGGAAATTTCAAGGCAACACAGCATTCAGGCATAGCATGGGTACTAGTGCTGCTTTTTTCACATATTGCTGTGAGATTCAGAGCAAAAAAAGGATCAAAGTGGAGAAAATTAGAAACTTGCAGTTTGGCCAGAAAAGGAGCCTATTTAAAGGTGCTGCCAAGGAGAGTGCAATGGCTGAAAAGACTAACACCAATAAAAAGAATTCAAGTACTTTGCTCTAAGACTGTGGGGAAAATGTCTTAAGGGCATCTCAGGAATTGGCAAGATCTCCAAAGACTCAAAGGTGCAAAAGTGTAAACTCCTTCAAAAACTTTTTTTGTTGGTGGTGCTGCCCAGGGAATTATTTCCCAAGAATTCATTTCCCCATGTTCAGCCTAGAAGGCACTCAGAGGCTGCTGAATCCTTGGTTCAAGCAAGCCTTTGTGTAGCTTGTTCTGATGGTAGCTGTTGGCACTTTCTGGGAGATCCTGGTTTTGCAGGCATGCAGGAAAAGTGTTATGTGTTCATAGAGGCTTCTACTGGAATTTCAAGGGAAAACCTGGGAGGCTAGGCAGTGTGAGATGTTGGTGGAATCCATGACCTCCCCTGACAAGACAATGTGTAAACCATGAAAGCAAAACCTAAAGCAGTAGAAACCCAGGAATATAGAGATGTTAGACACATGGCATACTAGCTGAGGAAAACTTCAGGCAGTGATCAGACCAGCCCAAGAGAGTTGCCATGTAGGTTTTAACCAGCAAGATTATAGGAATGTAGCTGTCTGAGCTCACTACCTACCACTATATGCCCCAGATGCCAGACACAGAACTACACAATTTAATCTGTGCCTTGCTAGGTTTAGTCTTGTTTTGATAGGATTCCTTCTTATTTCCTATTCCTCCACTTTGTAATGGGAAGGTTTACCCTGTTGCATTGTATCATGGAAGAATGTAACTTATTCTTTTGATTTTTGCTAGGGCTCAGAACTGAATTTGCTTTGACTCTCAGATGAGACTTTGGGCTTGGATTTTTCAGCAATTCTGGAACAGTCAGGAATTGAGGATTTTGGGAAATGGACTAAATACATTTTACATGGTGAATTTGGCAGGAAGCTCGGGGACCAAGGGTGAAGTGCTATAGCTTTGATCTGAAGTGTCCACAAAAGATCCATGTGTTAAAAGCTTGATCCTCAGCTTGGTGCTGTTGGGATGTGGTGAAACCTTTAAAAGGTGTAGTCTCATAAAAGACAGTTAGGTCTTTCTGGGCATGCTCTTTAAAGGAATTGGATCCAGGCCCTTTCTTATCTCTCTTTGCTTCCTGGCCATTGTGAAGAGAGCAGTTTTGTCTCACCATACTTTCCCTGCCCTGAGGTTCTGTCTTATCACAAGCCCAAAAACAAATGGAGGCAACTGACCATGGTCTGAAATCCCTGAAACCTTGAGCCCAAGTAAACATTTTCCTTTATTAAGTTGATCATTTCAAGTATTTTTGTTACAATAACAGTAAGCTGACTAACATAACTTCCAAGAATTATGAGTATGTAGCAGAGAAATAAACTTCCTCATCAAATAGAGAGCTATTTAATGAAAGAGTTCAAAAATCATATAACTAATACTCATAAGGACTCCCCTCCTAAATTTAAATTTAAAATTGAAATTTTATTTTTCCAACCAACTTAAAAATCTATGATCTTTTTTTTTAATTCATTTTTATTGTAAACAAATGGGATACATCTTGTTTCTCTGTTTGTACATGAAGTAGAGGCATACCATTTGTGTAATCATACATTTACCTAGGGTAATAGTTTTTGATTCATTCTGTTATTTTTTTTCTCCCCCTCCTTATCCCTCTATAGAGTTCCTCCTTCCTCCATTCTTGCCCCCTTCCCACCCCCTATATGTGTCATCATTTACTTATCAGTGAGATCATTCGTCCTTTGGTTTTTTGAGATTGGCTTATCTCACTTAGCATGATATTCTCCAACTGCATCCATTTGCCTGCAAATGCCATAATTTTATTATTCTTTATGGCTGAGTTCCATTTCAATGTGATTCTTTTTAAGACGTAGTCTTCCTTTCCTTAATACTGCTGATATAGATAGACTTCTTTGAAATGCCCTTCTTTATAAAGGGCATTGGTGTTTTCTTTGTCCTTGGCAAAAGCATGTAATTCCCCTGATAAATGCAATTAGTATTTAAGAGAAGAGTGATATAAACCACAAAGAAAATAAACAATTTATATGAATGGATAGATAACATTTATCCCAAACCTTATTTCAGAGGGCTTTATTTAACTTTATTGTTTATGACTTTTTTAACAATTGATAACAAGAATGATCATTTCTTTTCATTATAATCTGAAAAGATTTATATAAAAATCCTTCTGCTTAAAAAATTTTACCTTTATTTTTCCCAGTAGTTCAGATTTTCAGTGATAGAACATTTTCTTACAAATTTCATGCATGACAAAATACATGTGATAGTACACATAAAAAAGTTTTTTTCTTATTTACAGACCTTTTTATGAGTGAAAATTTCAGGGAGAAAATCAGAAAAAAATTTAAATTCCTAAAAATAAGCCTCAGAGTACACTTTTTTATTAAGTAAGGTTCAAATGCTGATTTTGCTGGATTTGCATTTCAGAACTCATTCTATTTAGCTGATCTTTATGTGGTGTTTCATATTTCCTGCCTTAAAAAAAGTTCTTTGGGGAATATTAACACATTACAATTGTCCAATACCACTACAAGTATGTTTAAAGAAAATGAAGAAAACAACTCCGAAAGGTTTATATACTAGCATTTTTAAGTGTTAGAAATACAGGCTCAAAATTTAAAACTACTTGGTGTTAGGAAGTCATTTACCCACCTTCCAAAGATAGAAAATTAGTAACCTTGTGTAGGTGAATGGCAGTACTATAAAATACAAAGTATACATACATATTTTTCACAATAAATTCTTTATGTGGTTTTTTCAAATGGTCCTGCCCTGTCACTCACCTAGGAATGAATTCACATCCCTTTTTCACAAAGATAAGTTCTGAAGTTTTCCTGAAAATTTTCTGTGTATTTAAAATATATTTTAAAACCTACATAATTGAATGAAATGAGGGAATCTAACTTTTCCTAAGGGAATCTAACTTTTCCTCCATGTTTCTAATAGTTATTTTAAAACATAATGTGTTTTCCTGTTTTTCAAATATATTGCAGCCTTAATGCAAGGAAATTTCTCTCCTCAAAGAGCTCCCAGTACTTTTTATTAATTATGGCACTCAAATGTATCCTGATTATTTCCATTGAATGCTTTGCTACCAATTCTATTAGCTTTTTTCAATGATGTATAAAATGGTACAAAAATGTATTACACAGAATAAAGTTCACAAAGAGGAACAGGGTGAATATAAGGTTTTCTAAATGTTTACGTTAGCTGGAGATGAAGGCCAACAATTTTTATTCTAATCTTACAACTTCTTTCCCTGTAAATTTTGAATTTCCAAATTAAATTATAAATTCTATACAGGCTACATGGCAAGAGACAAAAGGTTCTCATGTGAAGCATCAGCAACAATATCTGAAAGTGGTGTGAAAGCAATTAGAAAAAACTGCAGTCAAGTTTGAGCATATGACAACACAAGAGATGGAAGGTACTTTCCCTGCTCTAATTTAAAAAATAAAAAGAAAGTGTTGGTCATTTGTCAGGAATAGTAGAAGTCAATGTCAAAGGATGAGAAGACCCCAGAAGTGTGAACATCAAACTATAGAGCAATCCTCCTGATAGAAGTATTTGATATTCCTAACCTGTTGAACACAAGCATGGCCATATGACTCATTATGACAAAAAAAGCTAAGTGACGCCTTTGTCACAGCCAGTCTGAAGATTTAAAAACCGAGTATGTGACTTGCTACACTCTCTTCATTCATTGCTGTTCTGGAAGCATGTGGTCTGATGGAAACTTCATCAGCCAGTATCCAAAGATAACTGTGAGGAGCCCAACATGAAAGACAGGTGGCATGTAGAAAAACAAATTCAATTGTTTCAAGTAAGTGAAGATTTGTTTTTACTGTATCATAATTCATGCTATTCTGACTGATACAGTCGGCCATATAGTCCTTAAGGCCATGACTAGGAGTGACAGAGTGAAGAATGTCCCCCTGATAACCTGGAGGATTTTGAAACAGGAGGGACATTTAAGACACCACCAATGTCATCCCCCCAACGCACACACACACACACACACTAAGCCTCTGTGGTCTGGAATTCTATAACTCCAGTGTAGATATCCATGGTGCAAAAGGGTTATATACACACATCACTTGTATCACACTCTATAGATATAAAATAGGTTTTATTGGGAGGAAATTTATAATCAGAGAAGTAATAGAGTGTATTTTTCTCTTGAAATTTCTCTTACTCTCTTATTAAAAGTAAAAGACTCTAATAAGGACTGACAGTCTAACAAAGGATTTATTTCTGTCTTCTGGACCCAAGAAGGAGATTGCTAGTTTTGAGTGATAATCCTATGGCTCATTCTTGCCACACTAAGTTGAAATTGATATTCTATATTGTTCCATTGCTGAGATGAGGCCAAGATAACCCAGATGCCTATAAAGACCTTGTGACTCTCTGACCATGTGTGACCTTATTCCTCAGTCTAAGTATGGACAATGAGGCTCCACGCTTGTGATCTCATGTTTTCAGTCTTAGTATGGACTCCTTTCAAGCTCATATGACTTAAAAATTCATGAACTAACAGAATTTATTCCTCCAGAAGATTCCACATGTTTGCCGATCTTTAAGGAAAATATAGTGTTATACCTACTTTCACTGCATAACTGGGCGACCTCTGAAGGGGCTATATAAAGAAGTGAATGGATCAGTAGAATAGAGGAAAGGGACCAAGGGGTGGGAGAAGGAAAGAAGATAGGAAAGTTCAGGAAATGATATTGGCCAAATTGTATTGTTTGTTCTGTGCATGTATAAATATGTAACAACTAATCCCACCATTATGTACAACTACAATGCACAATAAAAAGTGTGGGAAAAAAGAAGTGAATAAAATTGAAATAACTTTGTTTTAGTCTGCTTTTTCATTGCTGTGACCAGAAGTCCTTACAGGAACAACATAGATAAGGAAAAGTTTATTTTGGCTCAAGCTTCAGAGGTTCAGGGGCAGAGGGTGTGGAGGAGGAAAGCAGCTCAGCACATGACAACCAGAAAGCAGACAGAGAACTCCGTTCACTAGGAACAAAATAACCTCAAAATATATACCCCACTTTCCACACCTATGTCATCCAGCTATACCCAACCTATCTACAGTTACCACCCAGTTAATCCATAGCAGTGGATCAACCCACTGAATAGGTTATACCTCTCATAATCTAATTATTTCACTTCTGAAAGTTTTTGCATTGTCTCACACATGAACTTTAGGAGGATACCTCATCTCTAAACCACAACAAGCTATTAACCAAGTTTCTACAAAATGTATCTCTTGTTTATAGCCTAATAAAAACTTAAAGGAAGTAAAAATGAAATACATATGGCCACGTCAATGAAGAATATGGAAAACAAAAAAAGCAGAATAGAACCTGAAGAGCCATAAAGTCACTATTGGAAATAATAGAAGAAAAGCAAGTCATTAATGACAGGGATTCCTTCCCAGACCTGACTGAGGGAGATAACTTTAAGAACTCAAAGATCATATGGTCTTCAAAGGAACTTTATTTCTCCTCTTTGAGATCAAGGGAAGGCCTAATTTAAGTGCTTTAAATTTGATTCTTTATTTTTAGTATTTTGGTAGCTAGAGAGAAACAAAATTATAAACTTATTCTCTGATGAGGTTTCCTTTTACATGTGAAATTTCATTTTGGTATTTGATTACAGTTAAAACTGTTAGGACCAAATATATTAAATGAGATGTTTAAGTTGCATAGTATTGACATAGTTCTAAAATGATCAATAACTCAAATTAACATTGAAATAACTGAAAAAATAGTATCTTTAGTCTAGAATCATGGTGTATTTGCTTTTATAAAGAATTCTACTTATAATCCCCCTCATAAAGCCTAATGATTGTATCAAAAATCTGAAAGTTTAACACCTCAAGAGTTATAAAGTGTCATTTAATGTGTTAACATTGGAAATATATAAGAATAGAAGTCAGTGGAGTAGACAAAGAGGAATGAAGGGAAGAGGGGGAATGGGAAAAGGAAAGACAGTGGAATGTATCTGACATAACTTTCCTATGTACATATATGAATATAGCACAGTGAATCTCACCATCGTGTACATTCATAAGAAAATCATTTTAAAAAAATAACTATGGGTTAATGGCAGAAAGATCAACAGAGGGAAGGGAGGAGGAGTGGGGAGAGGGAAGGGGAAGAAGAGGTACTGAGGTCTGAATTAGAACAAGATACATTCCATGCATGTGTGTATAATTATGTCAAAATGGATTCTGCTGTCAGGTATAACTAAAAACAATAATTTAAAAATTTTTTAAATTGAAATTAAAAGTGTTTAAAATACACATTTTAAAAATTTTAAAGTGTGACTAAAGTCCAATGAATATCTGCCAAAGATTCCCTTTAGTTTAATAATTCAAGTGGTAACATATGATGCTAAGGCAATAGAATTTAAAACTGAGTTAATTTTAATCAACAATTGAATCAAATCAATAGAATTTAATAGATATAAAATTAGTTACTAGTCTATACACCCATAAAACTATAACAGTTGGTGCCTTTTTATTAACCAGACAAAAATCTAATATATAACAGTTAATAATCATCAGGTCTGTAATCAAACATTAAGTACTAAGTAAGCACAGATGTTTTGTCCCATGTAATTAAGTTTTGGGTGAGTCTATAAAAAAGACTTCGAAATCTATGCAAGACTTGAATGGAGGGAAAGCCTTGAACCTGATTTATTTGAAATTTGGATATTTTTTCTTAATAAAGGAAAAAAAAGAGACAAAAGAAGTTCTATACAGAATTAATTTGGGATTTTTCATTTTTTTTTGGTACTCTAAAACTGAACTGAGTTATTAAGAAAAACAAAGATATTTATTATAGAAGCACATCAGTTTCCACCAAATGCAAGCTCTGATTTTAAGATGACATTAACACAAATACAAATACCAAAGTAGAATAACACGTAATAAAATAATGCTCAAATCAGACAGATATGGATGACTTTATTTTCTTTTAAAGGGGTTTTCTCAGGAGAGCCTTTTTCATTAATTGCAGAAATTCCCCTTAGAGGTTTGTCCCCAAAAGGAAAATCACTAAGTATATCCTGGCACATCAGGATATGAGATTTGGCATGCACAGGGTAGAACTCTATGGTTTTAATTTGATGGTTCCATGTCAGGAAATAGTTTTTCCCTTTTATATTCTTGTTCTCATTCCAATAAAGGCCCCTTTTAAATAATTATTATAACAGCCTCAGCATTGCCATCCAGCCAGTCATGAGTATATGTGTGCATGTGAGGGAGGTGTATTTAAAATATACAAGTGTTTATTGATTATTGCTAAATATTGTTGAATAAGTGCATTGTTTTGGAGACCATTTTCCTGAATGTGTTTTATCAATTATTTTCTATACTTTATTCCTAGGATAAGACATGCCTTTATCCAAAGGAGCATCCAAATATACATGAAGGCAAAAGGAAATTTGAAAATGCAAGTACTTACATAAAAATGAATTTAAAATATTAACTTATGTTATACTAATGTATTAAGGATATCAATAGCATCACATCTTATGTTTGTTAGAAAATGTTAATAAAAATTTGCATGGGAAAATTCTACACTCATATATACTTGGGAAACATCTATTTACTTAAACAAGTTAAAGTATAATTTTAATAATGTGGAATAGTAAACTTATTGGAAAGATAAGTTTGATTATTGTAAACTATTTTACCTTTTGCAAGAATCATATGAACATTGCCTTTTATTAAAAATTTATCATAAACATGTATTTTAGTATATGCATCATTGTGCTAAGGAGTTTGTCTGATTAAACTCATAAACAGATGAAAATTCTGCTGGCAGATTATGGTAGAGGAAGGAAAAAAACAACAATAAATATTCTTTTTAAAAAATTAAGTACTCATAAAATTAGCATTAAAATTATCATTTTTCAGCAGGGTGTAGGGACACACACCTATAACTCCAACTACTGGGATGGTGGAGGGTGGGGAGAAGTTTGAGCAAGAAGATTCCAAGTTCAAGGCAGCTTACCCCAGTTTCAATCCTTAGCACTTTTTTTTTTCAAAATTAAATGAAGAATATCACAAAAATGGGAAGAACCAGTATTAGTGCTGTGATGTAACTATATGTCTATTATTTTCAACACATGCAAATGTAATCTTAGGTACTTCCCTGGGATCGTGCTCATAAACCAATTTGGAACTTCATACTTTCTCTTAATGATGAACTAGGAACATTTTTAAATTTAATGCTGCAGTAGTCATCCTTTTACATAAACCTTTGGCCACCCACATTTCTTTGAGTGGTTCCTTAAATTAGAGTTAAAATATAATTTTTTAACTTTCAAACTTTGGGTATAGGGAAAATTCATCCACTCAAATTTTCAGATATTAAGGATTGCCAATGATGGCAAAATTTTGTAAGAAATAGTGATATTATAATAAAGTAAAATATTTTGAATTATCTTGGTATAATTCTCTGATCACAAAACATATGTGGCAGAAGTAAGTTTGTACTAGTTCCCTGGGCTGGATTATGAAACTAATGACATTTTCTTGTAATATAATTATTATACTTTTAATTATAGATACAGAAAAATGTAATAGTACAAATTTCAGCTCCCACATCAATTATATGAAGGGTCATATAAAATATTTGAACTAAAATTTTTAAACACTTTGATTTAATATTTCACTCACATGGTCCCCTAAATCAACCATTCAGATAATTGAGAAATAAATACAAATGATATAATATCATACATTCTCATATCCTACCTCTTCCACTTCCTAAATGTACTATGTCATCTTAAGCAAATTAGTTTCCTTATCATGTCGCTTTCCTCAAGATCTCTGTATCAGAGATAATAATTTCTAGCAAAACAGTTGTGAGGTTAAAATATGTTAACAATACCTGTAAAGCACTTAGAATAGAATCCAGTATGCTATAATTATACTCCCCCAAAATATTGGGTGTCAGTACCATAACTATTTTTAGTAGTGATAGTAATAATATGTATTTTTTTAATTATCAAATTTACACCCGTTTAAAACTATCTGTGGGATGGAACTTGTTTTCTTAGTCCAGTGTCCATGATGGGATTATAGACCTAATGATGTAAAATCAGAAAAGTTTTGTTTGATTTACTTTAATTATGTTACACATTTTAGTGTGTGTGTGTGTGTGTGTGTGTGTGTGTGTGTGCGTGTGTAAACACACATTAGTTTAAATTTGTGTCACTGGTACCATCTTTGTCTTACACTTTTGCCTTTCCTTTTTTAACAAAGGAAAAATTTTTGGACTTGATTTCTGACTATGTACATAAATATCTGTACTATACACTTCAGTTCTGTCACCATGTTGCATGTTCTGGAAAGTTTATGTGGCCTACACTAAAACATTTCTTCATTCATTAGATAAGGAACATATGCAAATTGAGGTGACATTCCCTCACTTAAGTTGCTGATATATTTAGAGCATCCTTCAGAAACAAGTATTTTGTCACAGTATGTTTATATGAAACCACTACACTTGTATATTTATTTTGTTTTGCCTTTAACAAATATTAGTGAAATATTCTTTAAAAATGATTGCAAATGATTAAGTGCCTTCTTTGGAAAAATTCATGAATGCTTCACATTTTGTAATATATCATTCTACAAATGAGAAAATTGAGTTAGAGAGGCATATGACCTGCCAAAATCCATACCCAACTAAAAGTTAAAGGAAGGGATTTGACTTATAGAAGATACCCAAAGCTTAAGAATTGCTTATACGAGATTAAGAATTACCTAATTTAGGAAGGGAGAAAATACGTATTCTATGAAAATAAAAATGACAACCATGGTTAAGTCCAGTCTATAGTGATGAATGCTAATTTTAAAAGATGTCCTTAAGATGTAAAAGGTCCCTGTTTGGGAATATAATATTTAATTGCAAATTTACTTGTTGCCTACTCGATGTAAGAAAAAAAAGTAAAACAGAAAGTTAAAATGGTACATGTGATTTATTTTAATATTGACAAGTCAGTGAGTCTCAAATATTACAGATATAATTTTTAATCATTTTGTAACATTAAAACATTTGACATCTGGAAAAGATCTTGCCTATAAAATCATGTGTACATCTGCATGGTAAATACATGTAGCACTGAGTTTTGTTTTTTAAAAACTGAATCACAGCTGGAAAAAACATACAAAACATTATTGTTGATATTTATCTTCCTCCTCTCAATACTTTAGATATATCAATGTATATGTTAAAAATTAAGTAGAACATTGTTAACAATAATTTTTTAAACATCAAGAAAAGTTTTCAGAGCCCCAGTGCCTGTCCCCATGGATCAAATACTGCACCCACCTACACAGAAATGCCTCACTGTGGCTCCCCATCTACCAATTTGTGGCAGCCTCCATCATGGGACACCTGTGGGAGATTAGAAGCCCATTATCAAGGTACCTACAGGTTAGCTGCTACTGCTGCCACCAACTAGGTCCATGGCTACTTTCATCTAGGGATGACAGCCAGGACCTGAAAGATCATCGCCAAGGGCCCACAGGCTTGGTTACATCTGAGGTATCCCTGCTAGTTGTGCAATAGCCACCATCTTCCTGCAGAGGCAGGAGAGAGTCTTGCAAGTGGTCGGAAGGTGGAAAAATTGTGTGAGGGCATCTTGATCCCAGCTCGCCCAGTCAACCAACCCAGCACCCATCAAGATCTCAGAGACAACTTGGGCAGTACTTGCTGGGATCCCACATCAGCCTGGTCTACAACTTCCTCCCCAATACATCACCCACCAATCACCCGGTCCTGCAGGTTTGGCAATCAACAGGTTCTTCTGGCTCCTCACCTGGTCCTGATCTGCCCAATACAGAACAGTTTTCTGCAACTGGCATATAGGTCCTGGTGCTCAGTCCTCAAGACCTCTGGGAAGGGAGGGTTGTGATTTAGAAGTCAAAAGGGGAGGAGAATGAGAGAGACAATTTAAAGACTAAATTAGAGACCAGGAATTGTGGGATCCACATGTGAGGGAAGAGTCTAAACCAGCTTCTGTGTCATATTAGTGGTCCTCGAAGGAGAGTCCTGGTCTGCAGTCTTCCAATGGAACTGGCAATTGCTATACCCTGTTTCTAGGAGTCCTGCCACCAAATCTAAACCTCTCATCTTAGTAACCTTCGATCATTCTAAGGGTGGAGTTATCAGCAAACTCCAGACAACCCCACCTATTAGAAGAGAAGGGAAGCAGAGAAATAGTGAACTCCAACAGAAACAAGTGTTCAATTTTCCTTCAAGACCCTTTTTTTTTCATCTCTATTTTTTTATCTTTTTTCAGTTCCTGCTCTCACATCTTCAACATTTTTGAAATCAAGTACTTTTCATGCATCAGGCTACTTAGGACTGGGAGGTTTGAATAGTGTGTTACAGTTTTGTAGTAGATTTTTTTTTTTACATATTTTCTTTTTCTTTTTCTTTTTAACTCACCCTAGTTTCCACTTTTTTATCTGTTTCCTCAGTCTCTTTCTCTCTTTTCTCCTACTAACAACCAAATTCTTTTCATTTCTCTTTCACTCTTCCTATGATCTAGTACCTCTATATTCTCACTTCTTACCACATTAACATCACATGCTACACTCCTCCCCCATTCTTTGTCCACAATTAGGAACTGTAGACTTTATTGCAAATCTACTGTTTATGTTGTAGATAATAATCAAATATATCATCTCTGCTGATTGCAACAAAACTGTTAACATCTTAATAGGGGCTATTTAGTTTAAGGCTACATATTGTTTGCATTAGGTGCTGTTAATATTGATCTCCCCCTTAAAGGCAGGTATAGGAAACCTGCAGGCACACTCTAAGTCTATAGGATGGAAACTGTAATACCTCAGATCCTCACTGCTAGAGGAGAATACACATGAACACTATGAAAAAACACTGGAAGAAAGCATCCAAAAGAAACCAAGGTGCTATATTAATAGAATTCAATGACAGCATGGTAGAAGAAATGTCAGAAAAGGGGCTAAAAATGTACAAAATTAAAATGATCTGGGGGTGATCCAATGGCGGACTAGAGGGTGACTGCATCTCCTGTTGCTCCAGAACCCAGGATTCAAGAAGGGGAGGCATTGAGAGACTCAGACTAAAATAGAGCCACGGGGTGAGTCTCCCCCACTGGGTCAAGTTCGGCCCAGGCGGCAGGCCCGGATTGGGGGCGGCTTCTCAGAGCAGGGCAGGGCAGCTAGAGTCTTCCCCAGGTAGCCCTGCTCCCTCCAGCGGTGGGCTCCTTCCACGCGGCCATCTTCTCAGAGCAGGCCCCCCAGTGAGAGCCTTTCTGCACAGAACCAGCTCCAAGTTCAGGATCCAGTGGCGAGCTCCGGCCCACAGGGCTTCAAGGACCAGGACAGGGCAGCCAGTGAATTCCACAAGCAGCCCAGCTTCCTCTAGCGGCAGGTTCCTTTCATGGCCAGCTTCTCGGAGCAGATTGCCCAGTGAAAGCCTTTCCGCACAGAGCCAGCTCCAAGCCCTGAAACCAGTAGTGGGCTAGGGGCAGCTTTCTTCGGAAGCACTGCATTACCAAGTTCCTCCAAGACTTCTGGCTACTGAAGGCTGGGAGGTGATACACTGGAAATCTATAAGGACACTATAAACCAATCGAGGAAATCTGCAATATCTCAGATTCCCACTGACATCTGACCAATATGAGAAAACAAGGGAAGAAAATGTCCCAAAAAAACCTAGATACTATATCAATAAAACCCAATGACAGGACAGCAGAAGAAATGTCAGAAAGGGAGTTCAGAATGTACATAATTAAAACAATCAGGGAAGCAAATGAGGAGATGAAAGAGCAAATGCAGGCATTGAACGATGAGATGAAAGAGCAAATGCAGGCATTAAATGATCATACCAATCAACAATTAAAAGAGCAAATACAGGAAGCAAGAGATCATTTCAATAAAGAGTTAGAGACACTGAAAAAAACAAACAAACAAAAATCCTTGAAATGAAGGAAACAATAAACCAAGATAAAAACTCCATAGAAAGCATAACAAATAGGATAGAACACCTGGAAGACAGAACCTCAGACATTGAAGACAAAATATTTAATCTTGAAAACAAAGGCGGCCAGAGAATATGGTAAGAAATGATGAGCAGAAACTACAAGAATTATGGGATATCATGAAAAGGCCAAATTTAAGAATTATTGGGATAGAGGAAGGCATAGAGAAACAAACCAAAGGAATGAACAATCTATTCAATGAAATAATATAAGAAAATTTCCCAAATCTGAAAAATGAAACGGAAAACCAAGTACAAGAGGCTTACAGGACTCCAAATATACAAAATTACAACAGACCCAAACCAAGGCACATTATTATGAAAATACCTAACATACAAAATAAAGACAGAATTTTAAAGACTGCGAGAGAAAAGAATCAAATTACATTCAGGGGGAAACCAATAAGACTATCAGCAGATTTTTCAATCCAGACCCTAAAAGCTAGAAGGGTCTGGAACAACATTTACCAAGCCCTGAAAGAAAATGGATGCCAACGAAGAATCTTATATCCAGCAAAACTTACTTTCAGATTTGACGACAAAATAAGATCCTTCCATGATAAACAAAAGCTAAAGGAATTTACAAAAAGAAAGCTGGCATTATAGAACATTCTTAGCAAAACATTCCATGAGGAAGAGATGAAAAACAACGAAGCAAATCAGCAACAGGAGGAACTAGCCTAAAGGAATAGCCAAATAAAGGAGAAACCAAATCATGTCAAAAAACAAAAATGAGTCAAATGACTGGGAATACAAATCATATCACGATAATAACCCTGAATGTTAATTGCCTGAACTCATCAATCAAAAGACATAGACTGGCAGATTGGATTAAAAAAAAAATCCAACAATATGCTGCCTGCAAGAGACTCATCTCATAGAAAGAGATACCCATAGACTAAAGGTGAAAGGACGGGAAGAAACAGACAATGCACATGGACACAGCACAAAAGCTGGAGTATCCATACTTATTTCAGATAATGTGGACTTCAAGCCAAAACTAGTCAGAAGGGATAAAGAAGGACATTACATACTGCTTAAGGGAAGCATAAATCAGCAAGACATAACAATCATAAATATCTATGCCCTGAACATTGGCTCATCCATGTACGTCAAACAAATCCTTCTCAATTCCAGAAATCAAATAGACCACAACACAATCATACTAAGTGATTTTAACACACATCTCTCACCGCTGGATAGATCATCCAAACACAAATGGAATAAAGAAACCATAGATTGCAATAACACAATCAACAATTTAGACTTAACCGACATATATACAATATACCATCCAACAAAGAACGAATACACTTTCTTCTCAGCAGCACATGGATCCTTCTCTAAAATAGACCATATTTTATGCCACAAAGCTACTGTTAGCAAATACAAGAAGATAGAGATACTACCTTGTATTCTATCAGATCATAATGGATTGAAATTAGAAGTAAATGACAGAATAAAAAACAGAAACTTCTCCCAAACCTGGAGATTAAGTAATACACTATTATATGATGAATGGATAACAGAAAACATCAGGAGGGAAATAAAAAAATTCTTAGAAGTAAACGAGAACAAAGACATCATATCATAATCTCTGGGACACTATGAAAGCAGTACTTAGAGGAAAATTTATTTCATGGGGCACATTCAACAAAAGAAGTAGAAATCAACAAGTAAACGACTTAATGCTATAGCTCAAACCCCTAGAGAAAGAAGAGCAGACCAACACCAAAAGTAGTAGAAGACAGGAAATAGTTAAAATCAGAGCCATAATCAATGAAATTGAAACAAAAGAAGCAATTGGAAAAATTAACAAAATAAATAGTTGGTTCTTTGAAAAAATAAATAAAATTGAGAAACCCTTAGCCACACTAACAAAGAGAAAGAGGGAGAAAACTCAAATTACTAAAATTCGGAATGAACAAGGAAACATCACAACAATCATGACTGAAATACAAAACATAATTAGAAGCTATTTTGAAAATCTATACTCCAACAAAACAGAAAACCTCGAAGACATCAACAAGTTTCTACAGACATATGAATTACCTCAACTGAACCAGGAGGACATACACAACTTAAATAAATCAATTTTAAGCAATGAAATAGAAGAGGTCATCAAAAGCCTACCAAAAATGAAAAGTCTGGGACCAGATGGGTTCTCAGCCAAGTTCTACAAAAACTTTAAAGAGCTCATTCCAATACTCCTCAAAGTATTCCATGAAATAGAAGAGGAGGGAACACTCCCAAACTCATTCTATGAAGCCAATATCACCCTGACACCTAAACCAGACAGAGACACATTGAGGAAAGACAATTTCAGACCAATATCCTTAATGAACATCGACACAAAAATTCTCAACAAAATTTTAGCAAATCGCATACAAAAATATATTAAAAAGATAGTGCACCATGATCAAGTGGGTTTCATCCCAGGGAATGCAAGGTTGGTTCAACATCAGGAAATCAATAAATGTAATTCACCATATCAACCGACTTAAAGTCAAGAATCACATGATTATTTCAATAGATGCAGAAAAAGCATTTGATAAAATACAGCATCCCTTCATGCTCAAAACACTAGAAAAAATCGGGGTAGTGGCAACATTCCTTAACATTGTAAAGGCCATCTACGCTAAGCCCATGGCCAATATCATTCTAAATGGTGAAAAACTGAAAGCATTCCCCCTAATAACTAGGACAATGCAGGGATGCCCTCTTTTACCACTTCTATTCAACATCGTACTTGAAACTCTAGCCAGGGCAATTAGACAAACCAAAGAAATTAAAGGGATACAAATAGGAAAAGAAGAACTCAAACTATCCCTGTTCGCTGATGACATGATTATATATTTAGAGGAACTGGGAAATTCCACCAGAAAACTTTTAGATCTCATAAGTGAATTCAGTAAAGTAGCAGGTTACAAGATCAATGCTCATAAATCCAATGCATTTTTATACATAAGCAATGAATCTTCAGAAAAAGAAGTTAGGAAAACTACCCCATTCACAATAGCATCGAAAAAAAATAAAATACTTGTGAATCAATCTCACAAAAGAGGTGAAAGACCTCTACAATGAGAACTACAGAACACTAAAGAAAGAAATTAAAGAAAACCTTAGAAGATGGATGTTCCTGGATAGGCAGAATTAATATTGTCAAAATGGCCATACTACCTAAAGTGCTATACAGATTCAATGCAATTCCAATTAAAATCCCAATGATATCCCTTACAGAAATAGAGCAAGCAATTATGAAATTTATCTTGAATAATAAAAAACCCAGAATAACTAAAGCAATCCTCAGTAGAAAGAGCGAAGCAGGGGGTATCACAATACCAGATCTTCAACTCTACTACAAAGCAATAGTAACAAAAATGGCATGGTATTGGTACCAAAATAGACAGGTAGATCAATGGTACAGAATAGAGGACATGGACACAAACCCAAAAAAATACAATTTTCTCATACTAGACAAAGGTGCCAAAAATATGCAATGGAGAAAAGATAGCCCTTCAACAAATGGTGCTGGGAAAAATGGAAATCCATATGCAACAGAACGAAATTAAACCCCTGTCTCTCACCCTGCACAAAACTCAACTCAAAGTAGATCAAAGACCTTGGAATCAGACCAGAGACCCTCCATCTTATAGAAGAAAAAGTAGTTTCAAATCTTCAACTTGTTGGCTTAGGATCAGACTTCCTTAACAGGACTTCCATACCACAAGAAATAAAAGCAAGGATCAACAACTGGGATAGATTCAAACTAAAAAGCTTTCTCTCAGCAAAGGAAACTATCAGTAATGTGAAGACAGAGACTACAGAGTGGGAGAATATCTTTGCCACTCATACTTCAGATAGAGCGCTAATTTCCAGAATATATAAAGAACACAAAAAACTCTACACCAAGAATAGAAATAATCCAATCACCAAATGGGCTAAGGAAATGAACAGACACTTCACAGAAGAAGATGTACAAGCAATCAACAGATATATGAAAAATGTTCAACTTCTTTAGTAATATGAGAAATGCAAATCAAAACTACCCTAAGATTCCATCTCACCCCAATTAGAATGGCGATTATCAAGAACACAAGGAACAATAGGTGTTGGCAAGGATGTGGGGAAAAAGATACACTCATACATTGCTGGTGGGGTTGCAAATTAGTGTAGCCACTCTGGAAAGCAGTATGGAGATTCCTCAGAAAGCTTGGAACGGAACCACCATTTGACCCAGCTATCCCACTCCTTGGCCTATACCCAAAGGACTTAAAATCAGCATACTACAGAGATACAGCCACATCAATGTTCATTGCTGCTCAATTCACCATAACCAGATTGTGGAACCAACCTAGATGTCCTTCAATTGATGAATGGATAAAGAAACTGTGGCATATATATACAATGGAATATTACTCCGCCTTAAAGAATGATAAAATTATGGCATTTGCAGGCAAATGGATGAAATTGGAGAATATCATGCTAAGTGAGATAAGCCAATCTCAAAAAACTAAAGGACAAATGATCTCACTGATAAGCAGATAAGGACATATATTGGGGGGTGGGAGGTGTTAGCATTAGTGTTAGTTTTAGGGTTAGGTTTAAGGAGGGTGGCAAGAATGGAGGAAGGAAGGATTGTATAGAAGGAAAAGAGGGGTGGGGGAAAGGAAAAAAATAACAGCATGAATCAAACAACATTACCCATGTAAATTTATGATTACACTAATGGTATGCCTTGACTCCATGTACAAACAGAGAAACAACATGTATCCCATTTGCTTACAATTTAAAAAATGATCTGAGAAGTAAAGGATGATATAAGAGAGCAAATGCTGGCAACAAATGATCACTTCAATAAAGAGTTAAAAGAGCAAATGCAGGAAGAAAGAGATTACATCAATAAAGAGAGAGAGATTCTGAAAAAAAAAAAAAACAGAAATCCTTGAAATGAAGGAAACAATAAACCAAATTAAAAATTCAATAGAAAGTATCACCAGCAGAATATATCATTTGAAAATGATATGTCAGAAAATGAAGATAAAATATTTAATCTTGGGAATAAAGTTGACCACACAAATAAGATGGTAAGAAACCATGACAAAACCACCAGGAATTATGGGATAACATCAACGGACCAAATTTAAGAATTATTGGTATTGAAGAAGGCACAGAGATACAAACTAAAGGAATGAGCAATCTTTTTGATGAAATAATATCAGAAACCTAATAATAATTCTTAGTAATTCCCAAACCTGAAGAATAAAATGAATAGAAAATCAAATACAAGAGGCTTACACCAAATGTACAAAATTACAACAGATTCACCCAAGTTACATTCTAATGAAAATGCCCAGCATACAAAACAAGGATAAAATTTTAAAGGTCATAGAAGTATCAGATTACATGAAGGTGGAAACCAAATGGAATATCAGATTTCTCAACCCTAAAAGCTAGGATGTCCTAGAACAATATATACTGAGATCTGAAAGAAAATGGATGACCACCAAGAATGCTATATCCAGTAAAACTAAGTTTCAAATTTGATGATGAAATAAAAACTTTCCATGATATACATAAGTTAAAAGAATTTACAAATGGAAAGCCTACACTATGGAGCATTCTCAGCAAAATATTCCATGAGGAAGAAATGAAAAACAACAATGGAAGTCAGCAAAGGGGGGAACTACCCTAAAGGAAAAGCCAATGAAAGGAGAAACCAAGTCAAGTTAAAAACCAAAAATAAGCCAAAATGACCAGGAATACAAATCATATCTCAATAGTCCTGAATGTTAATGGCCTAAACTCATAAATCAAAAGGCATAGAGTGGCAGATTGGGCTTAAAAAAAAAAACCCAGCAATATTCTGCCTTCAAGAGACTCATTTCAAGAGAAGACATCCACAGACTGAAGGTGAAAAGATGGGAAAAAACATCATACACACAGACTTCGTAAAAAAAAAGCAGGGGTTTCCATCCTCATATCAGATAAAGTGGACTTCAAGTCATAGTCAGAAAGGATAAAGAAGGACATTTCACACTACTTAAGGGAACCATACCTCAACAAGACATAACAATCATAAATATTTGTACTCCAATGGAGAATCTATGTACATCAAACAAACCCTTCTCAATTTCAGAAATCAAATACACCCCAACACAATAATACTAGGTGACTTTAATGCACCTCTCTAACCACTCCATAGATCTTCCAAACAAAAATTGAACAAAGAAGCCACAGAACTCAATAATACAATCAATAATTATACCTAACACATAAATAGAGAGTATTCCATCCATTCACAAGTGAATACACTTTTTTTTTCAGCAGGACACGGATCCTTCTCTAAAATAGACCATATGCTATGCCACAAAGCTACTCTTAGCAAATACAAAAGTATAGAGATACTACCTTGTATTCTGTCAGATCATAATGGAATGAAATTAGAAATCAATGATAAAATAAAAAGAGAAACTACTCCAAAACCTAGAGACTAAATAATACAGCATCGTATGATGCATGGATAGCAGAAGACATCAGGGAGGAGATAAAAATTACTCAGAGGTAAACAAGAACAACGCAACATATCAAAGTCTCTTGGGCACGCTGAAAGCAGTACTAAGAGGAAAGTTCATTGCATTGAGCTCATTCATTAAAAGAATAAAAAGTCAAAAAATAAGTGACCTAAAATTACATCTCAAACCCCTAGAAAAAGAAGAACAGATCAACACCAAAATAGGAAGCCAGGAAATAATTGAAATAAGAGCTGAAAAAAACTGAAATTGAAACAACATAAACAATTGAAAAAATTGAAAAAACAAAAAGTTGGTTCTTTGAAAAAATAAACAAAATTGATAAACCTTTAGCACACTAATGAACAGAAAGAGAGGGAAAACCCAAATTACTAAAATCATGATGAAAAAGGAAGTATCATGATGGACACTATTGAAATACAAAAGATACTTAGAAGCTATTTGAAAATCTATACTCCAACAAAATAGAAAATCTCAAAGGCAACAACAAATTTCTAGAGACATATGATCCAACCAAACTGAATCAAGAGGACATACACAATTTAAACAGACCAATTTAAAGCAACGAAATAGTAGATGCCATCAAAAGCCTACCAACCAAGAAAAGCCCAGGACCAGATGGATTTCCAGCTGAGTTCCACAAGATCTTCAAAGAAGAACAAATGCCAACGCTCCTTAAAATATTCCATGAAATAGAAAAGGAGGAAACCCTTCCAAACTCATTCTATGAAGCTAGTATCATCCTGACACCAAAACCAAAAAAAGACACATTAAGAAAAAAAAACCTTAGACCAATATCCCCAATGAACATAGATGCAAAAATTCTTAACAAAATTCCAGTAAATCACATACAAAAATATATTAAAATGTTAGTGCACCATGATCAAGTGGGGTTGCATCCTAGAGATGCAAGTTTGTTTGAACATCTGGAAATCAATAGATGTAATACATCACATCAATAGACTTAAAATTAAGAATCATATGATCATTTCAAAGGATGTAGAAAAAGCATTTGATAAAATACAGCACCATTTCATGTTCAAAACACTAAAAAATAATAGGGATAGTGGGAATATATCTCAACATTGTAAAGGCAATCTATGCTAAGCCCATGGCCAACATAATTTTAAATGGAGAAAAATTGAAAGCATTCCCCCTAAAAACTGGAACAAGACACTTCTATTCAACATAGTACTTGCTCTTGCTAGAGTAACTAGACAGACCAAAGAAATTAAAGGGATATGAATAAAAAAAGAATTCAAACTATCACTACTTGCTCACGACAGAAAATTTCTAGAACTAATAAATGAATTCAACAAAATAGCAGGTTTAAAAATCAACACTCAAAAATCGAATGCATTTCTATTCATAAGTGATGAATCCTCTGAAAGAGAAACAGGAAGACTACCCCACTCACAATAATCTAAAAAAAAAAAAAAAAAAAAAAAAGAATACTTGAGAATCAATCTAAAAAAGAGATGAAAGACCTCTACAATGAAAACTAAGAACACTAAAGAAAGAAATTAAAGAAACCTTGGGAAAGGTCTCCCATATTCTTGGATAGGCAGAATTAATATGGTCAAAAAGGCCATACTACCAAAAGTGCTATACAAATTCAATGCAATTCCAATTAAAATTCCAATGATGTACCTCATGGAAATAGATAAAGCAATCATGAAATACATTTGAAAGAATAAAAGACCCACAGAAGCCAAAGCAATCCTTAGCAGGAAGAGTGAAGCAGGAGGTATCACAATACCAGACCTTAAACTAAACTACAGAGCAATAGTAAAAAAAGTAGCATGATATTTGCACCAAAATAGACAGGTTGACCAATGGTACAGAATAGAAGAAACAGAGACGAACTCATATAAATACAGTTATCTCATTCTAGACAAAGTTACCAAAAACATACAATAGAGAAAAGATAGCTTCTTCAACAAATGTTGGGAATCCATATGCAGTAAAATGAAATTAAATCCGTATCTCTCACCCTGCGCAAAACTCAATTCAAAATGGATCAAGGACCTTGAAATTAGACCAGAGACTCTGCATCATATAGAAAAAAAAGTAGGCCCAAATCTTCATCATGTCTGCTTAGGACCATACTTCCTTAACAAGACTCCCAAAGCACAAGAAATTAAATCAAGAATTTGATTTAAATAATGGAATGGATTCAAACTAAACAGCTGCTTCTCAGCAAAGGAAGCAATCAATAACATGAATAGATAGCCTGCAGAGTGGGAGAAAATCTTTCACACACACACATCAGATACAGCACTGATCTCTAGGACATATAAAGAACTCAAAAACTTAACACCATAAAACCAAATAATTTAATCAATAAGTGGGCTAAGGAACTGAGCAGACACTTCACAGACGATATATAATCAATCAACAAATATATGAAAAAATGTTCAACATCTCTTGTAATTAGAGAAATGCAAATCAAAACTACTCTAAGATTTCATCTCACTCCAATCAGAATGGCAATGATCAAGAATACAAGCAACAGTAAGTATTGATGAGGATGCGGGTAAAAAGGTACACTCATACATTGGTGGTGGGACTGCAAATTAATGCAACCACTCTGAAAAGCTGTATGGAAATTCCTTAGAAAACTTGGAATGGAATCGAACCACCATTTGACCCAGCTATCCCACTCCTTGGCCTATACCCAAAAGACTTAAAATTTACATACTACAGTGATACTGCCACATCAATGTTTATAGCAGTTCAACTCACACTAGCTAAGCTATGGAACCAACCTAGATGCCCTTCGATAGATGAATGGATCAAGAAACTGTGGCATATATACACAATGAAATATTACTCAGCCTTAAAGGAATAATGTGGCATTTGCAGGTAATTGGATGGAACTAGAGAATATCATGCTAAGTGGAATAAGTCATTTCCAAAAAATCAAAGGCCAAATGTGGATACTGATACATAACTGGGGAGGGCTGGGGAGGGAAGAATGGAGGAAATTTGGGATTGTGCAGAGGGGAGGGGAAAGAGTAAAGGGTGGGAAAGAAGGTGGAATGAGACTAAATCATTACCCTATATACACATATGATTGCACGAATAGTGTGACTCAACATTGTGTACAGAGAAATGAAAAGTTGTACTACATTTGTGTGCAATGACTCAAAATGCATTCTTCTGTCATGTGTAACTAAACAGAAAAAAAAATTTCATAATATTTATGTGAATAAGTAAGTATGTATATATACATATATATATTAGACTATAAGTAAGTATGATTTTTATGTCTTAATTTATCCAGTGATATTCCCATACCTTCAGTTTAGTGTGCCAGTTAAATATGAATAATCATGAATTAAGCTTAACACAGTTCCATATTCTCACTTGTTTACATCTGAACATTGAATTTATCTGCTATATAAATGAATTTTCCTGGAAAACATCCACAAGAAATTTATAATATGTAGACTATAGTTTAAAATCATTCGTCTGTCTCATTGTTCTTTCTGTATTGTTTCTCTATGTTAATCTTGTATCATTGCTGAAACAATTTGTCACATATTTGTGATCTATAATTACAAAAACTCATTATCTTATAGTTCATGGGTAGGCAGTCCAACACAGTTCTCATTGTACAAAAATCAAGTAACAGTAGAGCTGTAATCCATTCCAGAGTCACTAGGAGAGAATCTATTTTCTTGCATTGTCTAACCACATTATTCAAAGAAATATCACCATCTGGTCTCATCTACTGCTTCTTTTGTTTATAAATATTCTTGTGATTATACTGGACTCACCAGAATAATCCAGGATCATCTTTGTGTTTTACCTGGCAAACTACCTTAGTTCCACTGACCATATTTATTCCTCTTTACCATTTAAAGTACCATATTATCAGCTTCCATGAATTAGAAAACAGGCATGTTTGGGAAACAAGGAGTGGGAACCTATTATGGTTTACATTATGTGTCCCCCAAATGTCATGTGTGAGACAATGCAAGAAAGTTTAGAGATAAAATGAATGAGTTATAAAAGGTTATAAAAGGTTTAACCTAGTGGACTGGGGAGATAACTTGGTCAGTAGAGTGCTTGCCTTGCAAGCACAAAGCCCTGGGTTCGACACCCAGCGCTGTAAAAACAAAAAAAGGTTTAACCTAATCAGTGCATTAATAATTAACTCGGTGAAAATTATAGGCATGAAGGGTGTGACTGGAGGAGATTGGCTACTGGGAGCATGCCTTTGTCCTTGTTGAACAGATATTTCTCTCTCTCCCTTTCTCTTTCTCTGTCTCTGTCTGTCTGTCTCTCTCTCTCTCTCTCTCTCTCTCTCTCTCTCTCTCTCTCTATATATATATATATATACACACACACACACACATATCTCTGCCTATATATGTGTATATATACTCTGTGTGTGTGTGTGTGTGTGTGTGTATCTGATTCCTGGTGCAATGTTCTGAGCCACTTTTCTCCATCACACTCTTCTTCCATGATGTTCTGCCTCCCCTCAGGTCCCAAGAGATAGAGTTGGTCATCTATGGACTGAGACCTCTGAGACCATGAGACCCAAAATAAACTTTTCCACCTCTAATTGTTCTTATCAGGTCTTTTGGACACAGTAGTAAAAAGCTGACTAAAATTGAACCTATTATTTTGCCTAGCAAACTCTCCCATATTTTACTATATATCCTATAAATTTTTGGCTATATTATTTTATCAATATATTGAAATCTTCAAGAAGTTCTTAAGAAGATGTTCATTGACTTACTGAAGACCCCAAAACTCCATTCTTCCAGCCTCCATTGTAGAAGTTGACGTCATTTTAAACTTGTTTTCAGTCCGAATCCTGGCTAGGAGTGACTCGGTGACATAGTGATGTAGTTCTGGTTCTTGAATTTTCTTCAATCAACTAAAAAATATGTCCCTTTTCTTTTCAAATGGTCAGACCTAGTTGCTGTCTTATTTTCAATGTCTATCTTGGTTTCAGATATGATTCTTGGAGATGGAGTTGCCATGTCACAACTATCATGAGGCATGTGTGAGGAAGAGACCAAGAGAACCACTTATAAGACTGTTCTGAAGTAGATGACATGCAACAGCTTACCTCAAGACATTTTGCCATGTGAAAAAAAATCAATATTTATTTGTTTTTTTTATTTTTTTAACTATTACTAGTTTATTCTGTTATGGGTGGCCAAGTTGAGTATTCTGCAATTAGTCATTAAAACCACTTATATCAAATTGAAGAGCATGACAGAGGGAAGCAGCTCACATCATCAGAAAGCAGAGAGAGAGTCTACTCTCCAGATACAAAATAAATACCCCATAGCCACACCCCAATTCCCACCTCCTCCAGTCACACCCTACCACTTCAATTAATCCCAGTCAAGAATTAATCCACTGATTGTGTTAAGAATCTTACAACCCAATTGTTTCTCCTCTGAAGCTTTCTGCTTTGTCTCATATGTGAACTTTTGGGGAACACCTCACACCCAAACCATAACATCCTACAGAATGGATTTCAGCAATGCCTAGGGTTAAGATTTCCAGCAGCTCTCCCTAATTCTTCTTCACAGGGACTGCTCTGTAATTCAGTGAGAATTGACTACATTCTCTCCAAAAGGTGTAGCTTCAGTTTTGACAGGTGGTAAAGGCATTCTTCATTGGTGTTGCCTTGCTATCATGATCTTTACACCTGTTATTCTTGCATTCTTGTGCTCTTAGAAATTTTCTTTACATTTATCAGCATCTTTTTCATTATTATAATCTCCGCTGTAGTTAAAAACATTTTATTAAACTATTCCTATTCAAATTAGTGTGTGATCAGAACTGAGCATATATTTTACATACGGAAACTATTATTGTCAAGATCTTTGAGTCTATTGTTTATAAAATCACAGTAACATTCAAGAAGTAATTGTAGAATTTGTGTCAAAATAATTTTTCTCCAAATCTCTTCTGGAAACTTTGTCATATGATATGCTTCAAGAAAAATGAGTTTCAGGGTTCAATAACTTAAGAACTTTCTTTCAATTAGAGATTCATGGTGCTTATGGGAATATTGAATTCTCCCAAAGGTTCTGTAGTTGATATGTTTAATTCTTTTTAATGCAGTATGTCCTGAACTTTTCTAACCTCACAAACAGTTTATTAAGCAAAAACAACTGTTGCAACTTGTAAAATATCATGCTGGGAAGTGAATTCTGAAAAAGAATTTTACTAAAGATAGCAATATAATGCAAAACTCTGCCAACTTAAAAGGAGTAAAAAGCTCTTTGGAAGCACATGTAGAATGTATTCTCATGTCACTGTGTGCTATTCCTTAGGAATTTTTTTTCAAATACCATGAAATGTGGTTGTAAGAAGAGTTTCTCTCTTTTCCATAAATGCATTACCATACATGTTGGGTATAATCAAGCAAATTTTTTAAATAGGTCTATAAATGATGACTGGGAGGGGAGTGTTGTCAATTCACATTATGTCCTATCAGTCTTCACCATGTGTCACATAGATCACTACACTGTGACATTTGTTATGAACTTGCTTTTAATCAAAACTAAATTCTTAATGAAGTCTGGTTAGCCTTTCTTTCACTCAAAGTGAATTTAAATAGAAAAGTTCCTGTCCAACTCCGTATCTGTGACTAGCCACTACTAAGCGAGTTTAACTGAAAAAAACAACACTAAATGCTGTTAAAAAGGAAAGTGACACTGTAGAATGGTGATGTGATCATTATTTATTTGGACTAAAACTGCAAATATGCTATTCTTTTCCATAGTCATAACCTGCTCATATCACACACACACTCACACACACACACACACACACACACACATAATCCAGTTTCACTTTTTCCTTTGTATATCTACTGTGATGGTAGATTACCTTAAGGAACTTGAATTGTTTATTTAAAGAAAGAAATACTTTTACAATTTTACTGATTAAAAGTATGCAAACATGTTTCAAGTTCTTATTTCTGAGTGCTTGAAGTTTTTTATTTAATCAAAACTTTTGATATCATGTTGATTTTTGTGTTCTGTAGCATGCATTAGTAATAACATAAGACTTCTTTGGGAATTTACATGATATCTTGAAATGTTGGCAACTTCTGGTTAAGTTCAGGAAAGTAGAATTATGGTTTATATTTCTTCTATAGCTCTGGGTAAGTTTGTAAAGTGTAGAGGATCTCTAAAATATGGCAAAGTTCAAAATAATCATGATAACTAATAAAATGCATAAGAAGTAAATGAAGTATCAAAATGGGATTAATGAATTTCTTTTCATGAGATAGTCCTATGTCTGGATTGTTCAAAACGCTCATAATTTATGGACACTTGTACTTCTGAATTCTGCTCCACACATATGGTGGAAGTTCTTTGTACCCTACCCATGACCCTTTTCTCAGATCCCCACACCACTACATTTTTGCAACTGTGAGTACTTACAACCATCAACTTGTAACTTTGACCATTTTAAAATAACTGCGCTTGGTTGAAGGTAGTCAACATGTCTGGAAATTCATATTTTGTTATACTCCCTGTGCCCCCATTTACTGACAAAAAAAAAAAAGATACACAACACAGTCTCTTAGTCTCAAAGTGGTAGACTCTTTGGTGTAATGTGGTCTTTAAGAATGTTCCCCATCCTTCCATGTAGCAGACCAAGAATAGTCTACATTCTTTTCTACATTCTTGCTTCACTTTTTCCCCTCACTTTCCTCACTTTTGTTATTTCTTTATAGGACTTTCCTGAAACAAACTCACTCAAGCACACCTGAATCCCTGTCCAGGTCATTCTTCTAGGGAACTGAACTAATGAATAGATTAAGATAAGGTTCTAGAGTGGAACTTCTGATGAACAGCTCAAGTGAGGGTCCCATCTCCAAAGGTAGGTAGAACAAGATTAGTCAGTGGTTTGCTATAAAGTCACAATTATTGGGATTTTCACCTAGGATGAATTAGAATACACTGCAGCTGGAAAGGGGTGAATGGTGTTTGATATTTGCAACTATATATCTGGCCTTTGAAAATATGACTTACAGTAATTGCATTGAGAAATTAGAAAATGGATGCTAGAGGTGAGAAAATGACAGACTTCAGGTGATCAAACATCAATTCCAACAATTCAAAGGAAAATGTGAGAAAAAGAGACTTCCTTAGCAAAACTTGGAAACACCATCATTTTCTCTAATGGAAAGAGCAGAATTTTTTTTACAGAACAAAAAAATTTAGAAGATTGATTATTCACCTTTGTAAATCTCCTATATGAACTATAGGATCCAGTGATGAAAGGAATGGACTCGAGAGGCTTGAGAGGAGAATACTAAGCAGATGCACTAGAAAACCTTGTGAGAAGAGATTGCTGTGAAATTTCTGGGTTTAAAGAAGTGCACATACTTCTTGTTAAAGGATCACATGCACCTGCTTCCTTAGGCATATGTGGATCCTTCAAATAAGTTGAATGCCATTGCTTTACTGTGAATGCTTGCCTTCCTCAGAATCTGCTGCCACTTCCTTCCTGCTTAACAAATTAAATCACAACATGACCAACTGTGGTAGTGTTTGGCCTACTAAGGAAGGAAATATGTTAAATGACAAAGGAGTAACTATGTCTGTCTCACACGCAGTAGCTAGGCAGCAGCAAAGCAAACAAAAAGTAAGCAAGTAAATCTAGGCCTTTCACTAGCAGCAGTCTAGAAATTTAAAATAAAATGATAAAAAAAGGCTGATGATGCGATTATATATTTAGAGGAACCAGAAGATTCCACCAGAAAACTTTTAGAATCATAAGTGAATTCAGTAAAGTAGCAGGATATAAGATCAATACTCATAAATCCAATGCATTTTTATACATAAGTGATGAATCTTCAGAAAGAGAAGTTAGGAAAACTACCCCATTCACAATAGCCTCGAAAAAAATAAAATACTTGGGAATTGATCTAACAAAAGAGGTGAAAGACCTCTACAATGAGTACAGAACACTAAAGAAAGAAATTAAAGAAAACCTTAGAAGATGGAAAGATCTCCCATGTTCTTGGATAGGCAGAATTAATATTGTCAAAATGGCCATACTCCAAAAGTGCTATACAGATTCAATGAAATTCCAATTAATACCCCAATGACGTACCCTACAGAAATAGAACAAGCAATTATGAAATTCATCTGGAAGAATAAGAAACCCAGAATAGCTAAAGCAATCCTTAGCAGGAAGAGTGAAGCAGGGGGTATCGCAATACCAGATCTTCAACTATACTGCAAAGAAATAGTAACAAAAACGGCATGATATTGGCACCAAAATAGACAGGTAGATCAATGGTACAGAATAGAGGACATGGACACACACCCAAATAAATACAATTTTCTCATACTAGACAAAGGTGCCAAAAATATGCAATGGAGAAAAGATAGCCTCTTCAACAAACGGTGCTGGGAAAACTGGAAATTCATATGCAACATAATGAAACTAAACCCCTATCTCTCACCCTACATTAAAATCAACTCAAAATGGATCAAGGACCTTGGAATCAGACCAGAGACCCTGCATCTTACAGAAGAAAGAGTAGGTCCAAATCTTCAACATGTCAGTGTAGGATCAGACTTCCTTAACAGGACTCCCATAGCACAAGAAATAAAAGCAAGAATCAACAACTGGGATAGATTCAAACTAAAAAGCTTTCTCTCAGCAAAGGAAGCTATCAGCAATGTGAAGAGAGAACCTACAGAGTGGGAGAAAATCTTTGACAGGCATACTTCAGATAGAGCACTAATTTCCAGAATATATAAGGAACTCAGAAAACTCTACACCAATACAAATAATCCAATCAACAAATGGGCGAAGGAAATGAACAGACACTTCACTGAAGAAGATCTACAAGCAGTAAAAAGATATATGAAAAAATGTTCAACATCTTTAGTAATAAGATAAATGCAAATCAAAACTACCCTAAGATTCCATCTCACCCCAATTAGAATGGCGATTATCAAGAACACAAGCAACAATAGGTGTTGGCAAGGTTGTAGGGAAAGGGTACATTGCTGATGGGATTGCAAATTAGTGCAGCCACTCTGGAAAGCAGTGTGGAGATTCCTTAGAAAACTTGGAATAGAACTACCATTTGATTCAGCTGTCCCACTCCTTGGCCTATACCCAAAGGACTTAAAATCAGCATACTACAGAGATACAGCCACATCAATGTTCATAGCTGCTCAATTCACAATAGCCAGATTGTGGAACCAACCTAGATGCCCCTCAATTGACGAATGGATAAAGAAACTGTGGTATATATATACAATGGAATATTACTCAGTCATAAAGAATAATAAAATTATGGCATTTGCAGGCAAATGGATGAAATTGGAGAATATCATGCTAAGTGAGATAAGTCAATCTCAAAAAGCCAAAGGACAAATGATCTAGCTGATAAGCAGATGATGACATATAATGGGGGATGAGAGGGGGGCAAGAATGGAGTAAGAAGGGACTGTATAGAGGGAAAAGAGGGGTGGGAGGGGTGGGGGGAAGGAAAAAGATAACAGAATGAATCAAAAACTATTACCCTAGGTAAATGTATGAGTACACAAATGGTATGCCTCTACTTCATGTACAAACAGAGAAACAAGATGTATCCCATTTGTTTACAATAAAAATAAATTTTAAAAAAAGGCTGAACCAAGAAATAATAGATAAATCAATACTGAACAAGTAAAACTTAAAGAACTAAAGTTGAGCTTATGCATAATAATAAATCATCTCAGAATATATCCAAATGTGATATAAAAATTTAAAAAAATATAAGCATTAATTTTTATATACCAAATAACAATAGCATAGAAACTAATCAAGCAAAAATTACCAAAAAATAACTTTGATAACAATACAATTGACTGATAAAACTTGCATATGCTTTCTCCCTAATTGAACAAATATAACAGAAAAGAGAAAGTCATAAAATAAACATTTGTCATTATGTAAATGAATAATATGCATTATTTTGATATAAATATAAAATTTTTATAATACAAATATTTTGAACTAAATGAAGAAAAATATATATTGTAAACAACTGTAATACAGGTCTTTATTATCTGATAATGATTCAGTAAAAATGAAAAAAGTTTTAACAATTTAAAAATGAAATATGCACACATATTTTTTGTAACAGAAATGTGTTCTTTAAATCTTTTCAAACTAAGCAAAACCAAAATCAACAGTAAATAGTTAGCTTGGTGTGGAAGCACACATTGTAATTCCAGCTACTCAGGAGACTCCAGTAGGATTGCAAGTTTGAGATCAGTCACAATAACTTAGTGAGACCCTGTCTCAAAATTCAAGATAAAAAAAAAAAAAAAAAGGACTGGAGAGTTAGCTCAGTGGTATAGAGCGTCTGGGTTCAATCCCCAGCTCCCACTCATACAAAAGTTCATGGTTAGACTTAAATGTCTCCGATAGCAAATTAAAGAAAGAAGAAAGGAGGAATGAACAGATGAAGGGAAAGAGAAAGGGAATGAGGGACGGAATGTTTTAGGTTAAAAACATTTGAGAAAGAAATACAAAATAAGTTGCATAACCCAAGAAAAGGGAACTAATACAGATAAAATGTAAAATTAATAAATATTGAAAAAGAGAATATAGAAAAAGTAAAAAGAAAAACCTAAAGGAATTATTTTTAAAAAAGTTTAGACGAGTGCTATTCAGTAGAATATTATGTGATAGAATATTCTGTATTTCTTCAATGCAATAGGCCCCGACTACACGTAGCATAAAATGTGATAAATGAAACTAAGAAGTCAAATTTCCAATGTTATTTAATTTCAATTAATAAAATTTTAATTAAAAACATACAACCCAACAATTGATATTTAGGTTGATTGCAACCTAAATAAAATTAATTGCATGTATATAATTTAATAATTTAATTTAGTTATTATAAATTTACATTTCAGTTTGTACAATATTGAGCAGGAGAGATTTAGACACATACACAAGTTTAGTTCAAAAGAAAGGATAAAAATATAAGACTTTTAAAATATAAAATAATCTATAAACAAAAATCAATATGCAAATAATAGATTCATAAAAATACATTTTCAATATAAAATAATAAAACAGAGTAACATCTGTAGTATACATGGTGCTTTTACAAACTGGCCAGAATGGTTCATTACACAGCAAAAGAAAACAGAATACCTTTACATACATATGACTGGCAAAGGATTCAAAGAAGAACAATACCTGTAGCTGCTGACTTATTGCATCTTTCTTTGCATCCAAAGTGCAAGTAGAGTAAGTAAATCAAGTAAATGTCCAGCAAAGGAGAAGGAAAAAATGGTGGTTGCAAATAAAACTCTGAAGCCGGGAAGCTGGATTCCCAGGTACTATTTGTTAGCTCTGTAAACTTAAGCCATTCTCTGTGAAATATAGGCAATTATAATGCCTATTTCATGGTATGGTGATGAGAATTAAATGTGTTAATATCCTTAATGTTCCTAGAAATAAGCCTGCTATACTGTAAGAGCCCAGTAGAAGTCAGCTGATATTATTCTTAACAAATGAGTAATCTAGTTCCACGCAGCAAATAATGAGCTCCTATTATATTCCATGTCACCAAGGTGCTTCATTCTACTGGTTATGACATTGTATCAAATGCTGTGGATATACCACTCTCATCCCTGGGCCCTGAGCAAGTACATACTCCAGGAACTGCCTATGTTTTTTCTCAAAAAAGAACTGAAGAACTAGAGAATTAACACTCCCTGCGAGAAACTTGTAGCCATAACAGGATAAGAGTTAGTGTCTAAATATTCTGGCTCTCTTGTCCTTTAGGAAAGTAATTTTAAGGTAGGTATTTTACACTTTTGTCAGATCTTCTCCACTGGAATGCAGATGCAGTCTCATGTAACTTATTGACATATCCCTTCACTCTCTCATGTTCCCACTGCCCTCACCAGTAATCCTTTGGAATCTTTATCTCCGAGTTGCTTTCTTGAGGAACCAAACTTGAGATACACCTCCAGCTCAAAAAGAGAGTATCATCTTTGCACTGCACTTTGGAAGAATTCAGAACACCCTCCATTAGAAAATAGCATTACCTTACCTATACCTTACGAAGTGCTGCAAAATATAACAGAAAAATGTAACCAAATGAAAGTTCCACCTTCACTTCACCTTGGAGGGCTGGAGTGTCCTCATCTGTAAAATGAACATGCAATCTTGCTAACCACAGAGGGTTATTGTGAAGAAAAACTTATACAATATAGAAATAAAGTAGAACATGACCACTATTGTTATTGATAAAACTGAGTTGATATATAGAAGCCAGACGGCCCTATTGTCAAATAAAATCCCAACCAAGCACACACTCCTGACTTCCACTCTCTCCCTCCATTCCTTGGCCTCTTCGTTGAATGCCTCCAACACCATTTTTCTCCCTGCAGTACAACTAGCCTTTCTGCTCTTCATCCCATTCTAATTATTCTCAACAAAACCAACTCAACCTCATCTCTAGATTCAGAATTCCTTTCTTAATCAGTCCCCTAATCTGCAAATGCAAGACTAAAAGGTGGTTTAAAATTGGGCTTTAACAAAATTCCAAATTTCTACTTATTAGATTTTCCATTCAAAACTATGAGCATTTAAATTCCAAATACTGAAGGTCTATTACATGTCTTCATGGTCATTAAATAAGTTTCTAACCAAATGATTATACCTTAAATAGAACTTGCTTTTACCTTAAACTTGAGAAGGCATTTGATGGTATAATGGCAGATTAAATTAACTTAAATTTGAGGCCACATTGCCTGTCCTACTGGTCTTGTAGCTTGTTAAAGTTCTTGTGGTGTCTCTAGAAGCAAACTGCTTTTCTTCTTTGTACTTTGTAGGCCTTATATTTATGATTGAATCTTTACTCTCTCTCCTTAGTATCATAGACTCTTTTACCACCATTCTAGATGAGACCACCTCTCATCTCTTGCATTCTTCCAAACTTCTGTCTCCTGCCTTGGGTCCCTGTCCCCAAGTCTAGACTTTTGAAATTGAATTGCCTTGTCCTTGCTTTTCTGCTGTAATGACCTTTACCTAGAGCAATGAACACCAAATGCCTACCTGTGGCCTGATTTGAGGACTATGTCCTGGGTCCCAAAAAATGGAGCAGGGGGGGTGGTATACATTGATAATTAAGAGTTATGTTCCACTGAGATTATTTGGGAATTGTGCACATGTTTAATTGTTAGTCTGTTTTGCTAACTATTATGAGCTGATCAAGGTCAGAAGTCATTTCTTAATCATCTTTGTATATCCTTATTCTTGCACATTGCCCCAAGAAGAGCTCAAGATACATTGTCTTTTGTTGGTGACTGAATTAATTTCTGAGAAGCTGAAATGGAAAGACACAAAGAGATACATTTTAGGTGAGTGGTATTTGAAATTTGATAATGAATGTAGGGGTACAACACACCTTTATGGTCCGAGGAAAGTTCTCTTTAGCTAGATAGTACCACTGAAGAACAAAGGAAAGCTACGTAGAGCATGGAGGACTAGAGCTGTTTTACCCAAAAAGGAAAGAAAATGATCCCTCATTTGCCAATACACACACCTAGAAAAAAAAAATCAGTGTGAATAAACTTCAATTAAAAGAGAGAGAGAATAGAGCATTAATTAAAATAAGTTATAAGGCAATCTGTTAAAGACTTAATTACCCACACCCCAAGAGAAGAGTATGATGTTATAGTAGAGGAAGAAGTCATAAAACGTAGCAGCAGAGGTTCATTTACTCAGATATTAAATAGTCAATTAATCTCATGTGCAAAAGGCAACTAAGCCTTATTCAGTAAGGTGAAGATTTTTAGGTTCACAGAGCAATGCTTCAAAGCAGAAGTGGAAAAGGCAGGAGAAAAATAAATGGTGCTTATGAATACTTTTCTGTTGAATAATGTTGATCTGTACTGCTTTGCAGAAATCTAGGGTTTTGCCTAGGGTATTTATTTTATTTTATCTTAATTAGAAAAGTACTCAAATTTCCACTGTTGTGTGGGTTTCGTTTTCCAGGAGATACATTACTGTGGATGCTACATTCTACAGGTCGTAGAAATGTCAATCCCTGGTACCAGGGAGAGAGAGAAAGAGAGAGAGAGAGAGAGAGAGAGAGAGAGAGAGAGAGAGAGAGAGAGAGAGAGAGAGATTAAACATCACAGTCATTTTCTTTCTTTGTCTTCACATGGTGTTTGTCTCTGTGTGAATGCATCCCTACCACTATGCAAATCCTAATCTTGTTTCATGAAGTTGCCAATTGGATTAGGGCCCATCCTAACAGCCACATTTTAGCTTAATTTCTTCTTGTAAAACCCTGTCTCTGAATAGTCATATTCTGGTGTAGTGTACATCAGGGTTTCCATATATGAATTTTGAAGGGACTGACATATACATAACAAAGCAAGCACAATGTTTGGAGATGGAGAAACCTGAGTCAAAATGCAAATTCTGCTTTCTTACTTCATGATTTGAATCTGTTCAGATTTGCTAAGCCTTGGGTGCCCCAGATCTGTGATTAGATGAAAATTATCAATGTGGAAGTTCCCACCAATTTCTACATGCCTCGAAGCAGACCACTTGTACTTGACAGATTTCAGATCTTTGTATGATATACCTACCTTCCTGTTGCCCTAGGCAATGATGTCTTTGCCACACCGGTTACACAAATATCTCTTGTGTAAAATGAAAACTATGATATTACCTATTTAATACAGTTGTTAATATTTCATAAATTAATATAGAAAAATCACATATACCAGTACCTGGAAAAGAAAAAGAACTACATATAAACATAGGAATTTCTATAGTGACTATTAAACACTATGTATTGTAACAAAATTCATGTTCAAGAGCTTGGTGCATAGTAAGGTTGTGTTAAGCAATATTACTTTTATTATTAATAGTCATTACTACAAATATCTGTTTGTTACAATTACTGCTACTACTATAACTATTCATATTACTTTAATTACTGTTATTACTATGACCATAGTACTCCTATTGCTATCGCTATCGTTATTAAAACTACTAATTTTTCTAAAATGTAAGAAAAATTTCACTTCCTTGGTCCAAATACTTGCAATGACTACCCATTGCTTTTCAAAAAAATTCAAACTCTTTTATGTGGCTCATAATTTCTTGCAGATTCTAACTCCTGTGAGTCTCATTTTTAGGGACTACATATCTCCCACATTGTAACCACATAAATATTTCAGTTCTGTCCACAATAACAAAAGCATTTATTGTGTTCCTGCGTCCTATAATGGAGGTATTCTTCTGGGCACAGGGGATATAGTTGTGGGCACAGTAATCAATATCCCTACACTCAAGGAGGATATATATATATATATTAAAATATATATATTTTTTTTCAGGGGAGAGGTATTGTGCAGACAATCAACAAATAATCAAACAAGCAGAATTTCAGTTGGTGAAAAGTACTTTGAGGAAAATTGAACACAAGACATATACATGAGAGCCTGAATAGTAGACAGATTGAAATAGGCTTGTTAAGAAAGAGTTTTCTGAACAAGCAACATTAGGGTGAGACTTGAAAGAGGAAAAGAAAATGAGATGACTGTTCCAGACAGTGGGAGTTACACATTAGAAAGCTCTAAGGTATATTGGATTTAGTGACTTCATAAAACTGGTAAATGGCAGAGTGACTAGAAATCAAAATATTGAGGGTAGTGAGATCACTCAGTGTCAGGGTCCTCTCTGTCACGTCCCGCATGGAGGAAAGTGTTGACTGCCAGAGGAAGATGTTGGTGGTTTTTCTCTCTATTACCCAAAAAACTTATCTACTCAATAAACACACGATAGCCAATACTCTTTTTATGAGAGATGGGGTGTGATGGGTTCCACCATACCAACTCTGGCCTCTTTATAACAACAGAGTTGCCCAACTCTCCTTTATTTATAATATGCAGGTAAAGGGGGCAAGGACCAGGAGGAACTTCTTCTGTGATGGACAAGATAGGGTAAAGTTAGGGGAACAATCCTCTTAGGGGGAAAATTCCAGAAGGAGACAGGGAACCACTCCCACGCAGCGCCACATATTTCCTGGCAGTTCCTAGAAGCCAGGTCTCTGTGTCACGTGGTTCAGCCTAGACTGATTCTGCTAAATAAGGATGGCTTCCCACGACTCAGGACCCAGCCTGTGTAAGGAGCTTGGCTGTCACTATAAGTGCAGTAGAAAGTCATTAGAAGAATTAGGCAGGCTAAAACATATCTGAATTACATTTCCATAAGGAAATTCCAACTGTTTTTTTGAGAATTGATTGAAAATATGGAATCATGGAAACCCAAGACCCCATCCCAAGGGGACAAGACTGATAATCTACCTGAGAAGTGATGGTTGCCTTTAGCAGAGTGGTAGCAGTGGAGGTAATAGAGATATGGTCAGATTTGTATAGCATATACACCAGAGATTTGACTTCCTTTTAGATTCAATGAGAAATTTGTGCTAAAAAGGGAGACTCCGAAGGGTCATTTCTAAATTATTGACTTTGAGTAACAAGGTGGATAATGCAAAAGAAATGAGTAACAACTTTTCATGGTAACATCCAGTCCTCCATTACATATAATGGCAGACTCTGCTAACTCTCTCCAACATCTATTCTTTCCTTCTTCCTTGGTAGACCTAGTAGGTTTTTACCTGGACACATAGTTTCCTAGAATAAAGACTACCTTTCCTTACTGGAAGTTAAGTTACATTCTCAAAAACAATGAAACATACAAAAATGATATAATATCTAGAAGTACACTTAAAGGCCAGCAAACTGCATTTCCCTTCCACTATCCTCATTCCTTCTGGTTGGAGTTGGAGATGTTTGTTGGACTTGAAGGAGTCATTTTAGTCTATTCATTGAGGATGTGGAGGAATATGGTATAAGAAGCCTAATTATTGGGAATTCTTCATGATGGATGATAAAAACAAATTTCTTTACAAAACACTGATATACTTTTAGATAGTCAGGTCAGTTACTCTAAGAAGTTGTCAGGGACAGAAATGTGAAATTGGGTATCATTTAGTTAGAGATACTAGAAAACTTCATCAAAAATAGGCTAAGATGCTGGATATGGTGGTGCACACCTGTAATTCCAGAGGCTTGGGAGGCTGAGACAGGAGGATTGGGAGTTCAAAGCTGGCCTCAGCAATGGCAAGGTACTAAGCAACTCAGTGAGATACTGTGCTAAATAAAATACAAAATAGGGCTGGGGATGTGGCTTAGTGGTTGAGTACCCCTGAGTTCAATCACTGGTACCTGCCTATAAAAAAAAAAAAATAGGCTAGGAAGGAGTAATCAGTGAGAGTGTTATCTTACCAATCCATAGTACAAAGACTTCAAAGAAGCAGGGAGTGGTCAATAACATGGAGACCAAAGAGGACAAATAAGAGCCCCTTGAATTTACAGCATCATTGTTTGTCACGTTGACAGGTTGTTGTGGTTTGGATATCAGGTATTCCCAAACACCTCTATTAATGAAGGAAGGTTCATAGGTGAAAATATCAGATTTGAGAGTTGTAACCTAATCAGTGGATTAATCAATTTGATGGATTAATAATTTGAAAGAACTACTACAGCTGGGCATGGTGGGGCAGGCCTGTAATCCCAGAAACTCAGAAGGCTGAGGCAGGAGGATAGTAAGTTTGAGGGCAGCCTCAGCAACTTAGTGAGGCCCTAAGGGATTTAGTGAGACTCTGTGTCAAAATAAAAATTAAAACGGGCTGGGGAATGTGATTCAGCAATTAAGTGTCTCTGGGCTCAATCCCCAGTACCAAAGAATAAAAAAAGAAAAGAAAAGAGAAAAAAGAAAGAACTACTGTACTGGGTGATAACTGTAGGCAGATAGGGCATGGCTAGAGGAAATGGATTATAACTTATCCCTCTAGCTCTTTCTTTTATCCTTCTGCTTCAAGGCTACCATTAACTGAGAAATTTCCTCCTCCACACCCTTCCATGATGATCTTCTGCCTTACCCCAGGACCAGGTCAATGGAGTAGTTCATTCACCAACTGAATTCCTGAAACTATGAGCCCCAAATAAACTTTTCCTGCTCTGAGTTGTTCTTGTCGGGTAGTTTGGTCACAGGGACAAAAAGCTAACACATAGGGATAATATCAGTGAAATCCTATAGACAGAAATCCAATTTCAGTGGTTTAAGGGAAAAATAAAAAGAGAAAAAAAAAATACAAAAACCAAAACTGCGTGTTTTTTTTCTTTCAACCGAGACCAATGAAAAGAGGCAAATGCAGGAGAAGGAAAGGAGACAAGATAAAAGAGAAGGATTTTGTTTTGCTTTGTTTCACGGCAAATAATACATTTATTTATTATATAAGACACTACTGTGTGTTTTAATTGTGGGATTTTCATATATTTTCTCAGAATAAATATTTTTCATTCACATTTTCTCTTGGATTCTCGTTTTGGCTATAAAGTCCTGTAACAGCATTATTTATTTACTAATCTGTAACTTGTGTTAACTACTCAGTATATTTGCACACGTTAATATTTTTATTTAAGTTGAAGTCTGCCCATGAGCATTTAAAAAGAGAGGACATGTTTATTATCTTTTACTGTGTGAGGTTATGTTATTATTTAAATAAATTATTTTTTTAATTCATTTTTATTGTAAACAAATGGATACATCTTGTTTCTCTGTTTGTAGAATAAATTATTTTTAATAAATAAATCTACCATCTACCTAAAACCTGTGTTAAAATTAGCTTTTTCTCCATGGCCTCAATTTTAGTCTTTCATCTAAATTTACTTACCTTTGAAATGGTCTGTGTAAAAATTATTTAAATTTGCACTATTTGTTTTTATAATTATTTAATATCATTTGTGGGATTTTGGTGTTTTCATATTTCTGCTGAGTTTGACCAAAATTCCTAGGCAAAAAAAAAAAAAAAAAAAAAAAAAAAAAATAATTCAAAGACTACTTCTCTGTAATGTCTTGCCAGGACAAAAAATGATGAAATTTAGCTCTCTGCCATCTTGAAAAACAAATCTGATTCTATAATTTTTTAGGCAGAATACCAATGACTCTTTCACAAATATTTGCCAGAAGTACATTGAAATAAATTGTGGTCTCTAACATTCAAACTGCCACCAATTTTTGATTCCAAACTGGGTTCAACTTTTCCCCTTAAAATTGTGGAACCAATCCAAAGACTAAGCACCAACTGAGCAGAAAGAAGGTTTAATCTTACCCAAGAATAGGAAAAAAGGGGAGAAAGGCTCACAGATCAATTTCTCTACACTGTGGGTCTGGAACTTTTAGATATAGGGTAAAAGACATGAAGGGGAGGAATGTTTATGTCTTTTCTGAGGCAGAGATTTCCAAGGAATTTGGATGCTACCTCCTTTTGGTCCTTTTGGTCACTGAGGCAATTGTCAACAGTCATGGTGCAGTGGGGGTGACATTTGTCATACACATGAAGTTATAAGGACATCAGAGGTGGTCTGGCAGTCACTCTGGCAGTCATCTTAGATCCAACTGATTCTGATCCAACATACTTGAAGAGTAACTCCTGATGTAGAGGTAGAAAAGTAAGCAAGTTGGACCAGATTAGAGTAGGGTAAAAGTTCAGCTAGATAACCTAGGTAGTACAAGATTGGGGTAGGGTAATAAAACTTTGTATAAGCAACTGACTCCTTACAATTTTCTCTGATTTTAGGACTTGGTCAATGAAAGATTTCTGTCCAGGTCTCCAGATTCCATCTTACAAAATTGGGACATTTAAAATTATATAAAACTTAAGTTATATAAAACACTATTAGCACTCAGAATATATTGATTTGAAACCAAAAACTAAATTTGTCTATAAAATTAATTTTTCTTAGCATGGAATTTTGAAAGACAAAAAATACATGTTGGTTAATAAGCAGTATGTCATGATAATGAATTTTTTGAGGGGGCTGGGTACCAGAGATTGAACTCAAGGGCACTCAACCTCTGAGCCACATCCCCAGTCCTATTTTGTATTTTATTTAGAGACAAGGTCTCACTAGTTGCTTAGCACCCCACTTTTTGCTGAGGCTGACTTTGAACTCCAGATCTTCCTGCCTCAGTCTCCCAAGCTGCTAGGATTACAGGTATATGCAACTGAGCTCAGCTATGATAGTAAATTTTATTATAAAATTGTCCCATGAGTTACTATGAGGAGAAGCAACACCAAGAACTATTTTCACACAACTTCCTGAATATTTTTAGCCTTCATTTATTTATATCTTTTTAAAACAATTTGCACACCTTCAACGTAATTAAGATGTTGGAAACGCAGATGAGTATTTACCTTCATATAGCAGAGAGAAACTTGCTTTTCATCTCTTGTAAGATGATTATATCTATTGTTCACCTATCAGAGAATATCCACATCTGAGTTAATATCTACATTACTAGTATGGAATTGTTTAAGTGATTTGTTTGTTTTAGGTTTCCAGTACGAAATAAAACATTCAGGGATAGGATAGCATTCTGTCAGGGAAACTCTTAATCTCATGTGACAAACCAGAATTGTCATTAAAATACTAGTTGAGGAATCTCCGGTTCACAGAGTATAATCATTTCTGGGATTTCCAGAACATTATAAAATAAATAAGCATTTTCACTAATAATGATTGAACTAGCATCATATAAGAACAATATATAGGTTACTGAATTATTAACTAAAGCATAAATCTTAGGGAACTCTGTAAGAAAAACTCTCATCTACTCCTTTCGAAATACCTTCTTCATCAAGAAAGTAGGGAAACTCAGGCTAAGGAAAAATAAGTGTCTTTCAGAGAGACAGATTTTCACAAAGAATAAAAAGGTTCCAGGAGTCAAATAGACTTTCTAAATATAAAGTGTTTAATATTGAGAGGGTGGTTTAACCACTCTGAGTCTTATTTCCCTCATTAATGAAAAACAAAAGAAATAAGTTTTCTCAATTTTTAAAATCTGCTGAAAGAGCTCAGTAAGATACATAGAGCCTGTCACATAGTTGTACATAAGTAAAAGTAGTCCTATTCATTGTGAATCTGCTTGGCTCCCTATTTTTGTCTCTCCAGTTTCTACAGAATCCTTTCTGTCTTTCATCCTATTTTTATCCATTGCCAGACTTAGCAAGAATATCACATTTTTCCCCAGTAGTTTTAATTAAAAGGAACAGAAGCACATTTATGTTCTCACAATTTAAAAATATATATTTCTTATTGTTTTGTTGTTTTTACTTTATCTCACATAAAAATGTTCAAGTAAAACTCACTAGAGACAGGAAAAGTTGCCCTGCTAGATTTCGTGGAAGGAATATGTATAGGTGCAGTTAGTTGTGGAAGGCTGGAATATAGCCTCTAAAAGATTACTCTCTGTTAATTCTCTGTTCCTTTCAAGAGAATATTTGTTAATCTGTGTACTAATCTCATTGTAGTGGTGACTCAGGTTCAGTCAAGTCTAATTTCTAGTTCCCTTATAGCCTTGAATCAAATTATATTATATACAATATCATAAATTCTGCTGAGGCACTCATTCACAGTGTCTCCTTATTCATAACTGTTTTTGACTTCTCAGCAGCTTCAATGCACATTGGCATTTCTTTCCAAGCTTCTGCCCTAATTACTAACTAATGAAGTCACTTTGTAATCTCAAATTCATACTACTGAGTTAGTCACATCATCTCTATTGAAAAAGCGGTCTTACTGTGTGATAGTCCATGGGACACTTACTGACCCATAAATTGCTGGGTAATCAACTGTCTTCATCTTATCCAATCAGCTGCTTCCACTTCAGTAGATCACAGGACAAAGATCGTGACTACATAGGACTAAGGTTAGACCACCTACTTCTGCAGGGGCTTTTGGATTTGGTAGTTTCTTACAGAATCTGGATATTGTTAGGCTTCTCCTATTAATATAAAAGTAAAAGTTTTTAGTTTTTAATATGTAGTTCCTTAAAGTTCAGTTTTACTTGTTAAAAAGTATGTGAAAGGTAGCAGATGCTAGTTAATATGAAGCCATGCCATGACTCTACTGACGTGACCTCATGAGTCTTTTCAAATAATGTCTAAGGTAAATTTTATCATATAAATAATAAAACTGTGGTTTCATGTGATCTTATCAGACTATAAGTGCGTCAAGGTAAAAGTCATTTTCTTACTCACCCACATAACCCTAAGAACAGTCAGAAAATGTTTGTGGTCTATCAGATGTCTATTAATGTATGCTATAGTCTGGATCTCAGAAGTCCACCCTGCAAAGGCCTAGGTATGAAAGTCTTTGTCCCCAGCTGGGGGCTATTGGGAGGTGGTGGAAACGTTAAGAGGTGGGACCAAGTGGGAGGTCTTTAGGTAATTGCAGGAATGTCCTTGAAGGGGATCTTGGGACTTCAGTCCCTTGATTTTTCTTTCTCTTTTGTTTCCTGGCCATGATGTGAATAGTTTTGCTCCTCCACATGCTTCCACCATGATGTTCTGCTTCATCCTGGTCCCCAAACAACAGACTCAATCACGTATTAAAATTTCCAAAAACTGAGCCCCGGTACACCTTTTCTCTTTAGAAGTTTATGTATCTTGGGTATTTATCATAATGTTGGAAAACTGGCTAATAAAGGATAGGTCTATAATTGAGTTTACTTTGTGATCTATTATATTTTTATTCATCTATAATTCAGTTTTTCTCCTCTGCCATATATGTTATTGCAATATATTGTAAAATTTAAATTATATCCTTTCCTTTAGGTCTTCTATGTGAGTTCAAGATTTATTGTTTGTCTCCTAAGGTGATTGTTAAATCCATGCATCTTAGACTTTCTCTTGAGAGTCCATTGCTCTATTCCCAATGCTTAGAAAAGGCTGATCACATATTAGACAAACATCTAATTAACATATTTTCCATCTCTAATTGCTCACAGTGTTAATTTCCAATCATTTTATGCACATGAAGAATAAAGAATAACCCTATATATCATAACAGATTGATTGACAAAGCCAATTAACTATTAATTTAATCATATATTTATTACACTGTCATTTTTAATAGTAAGTACCCCTTCTTCCAATGATATTAAGTGCTCTTTCCCTCAAAAATTCATTGGCATAACATAGTGTAATCAACTGAAATATCCATTGACATTTTGGTATATTTAGGTATAACATATACATTCTTTACTATGAGCAATATCATTTTAGAAGGCACTAGATATAATTTTTTGGGAATGACTATGATGTTATTTAATGAAAATTAATCCCGTAATATTCAAAAATAAAAATATTTGCCAAGTGTTATTCTTTAAGAAGCTTGATGAAATATGTAATATTTGACCCCAGCTATATAAGAAATAGAGCCTTATGGAAAAAAAATACCCAGGACCCAAAAGAACATATGCCACGCAAAAAAATGCAAAACAAAACAAAACAGGAGCTGAAATGCATTTCAGAAAGAAAAATAGAGAATATCTTCTTTGACAATTGCACATAAAAAGTAATAACTCAATGATAAAGTATCCTGTGTTTTCAAGTCCCTTAAAACCTTATGAAAACAGAACATGTTTTCTTAACTGCAGCAGCAGATCTTTTTATCTGGCCACCATCTATATATTGAGAGAACAGTATAGTTGCTGAGAGTAGATTATGGAGACAGGAGGCCTTTGTGATCTAACTGCCTGATCCCCAGTATTAACTGCACTCCCTAGCCACATACTGCTCCAGAGAGATGATACAAGTCATGACGTAAGAATGGCCTCTGGACATCTCTCCCAGATGTCCCACTAGGCCTTCCTCATTTCTTTCATTAAAATTTTCACACCCTGTATCTTCAATAATACTGAACAAAGGCAATTGCATGAGTGTATTTTAGGGAAATTCTTGACCAAAGGTAAATAAGACACATTTAACTTTCCAAACTATTATTAATTAATAAATAATGGTTTGTTGGAATTTTTATTTTAAGGCAGACAGAAGTTCAGAATAGTATGAGATAGGTATCATTTAGAAGCTTTTTGTCATTTGTTTATAATGTTTTGATATCTGACTATATTACTTTTTCATGTAGATATATGAAAACTAACCCGCATATTATATTTCTCATGATATAACACAAGATATAAATATGCTAACATATTATGGTTTTGATCCTTCCACTTGCCATAAGCTCTACAGATTGCCTTATGGTAATAGAAGAGCCCTATCCATGGACCCATTTTCTCTGGAGCAGTCTGTCAAGTTCATGTATTCCTATAGGAAGGAAACAGTGTCCTACGGTCATTGACCAAGGATTTGGGTGTTCAGGTAGCACTGCCTAGGGTGCTCTGATTTGTGCCCTTATAACTTTGTACATGCTATTCTTTCTGTCTAGAATCCCTTAACTCTTCCTCCTTCCTTTCTTCAGCTAGTTACTCCAAGTCATGGATAAGTGTTTTCTAATATATTTATTTTATGTACAAAATATATATACAAATATTTTCTACAAATATCTCTGTCTTGATTCTCATTGCAATGTATTGCACATGTGTGAGTCCCTTTAGGAAAGAAACCAACCTTGGAACAGGACTTTCCACATGGTAGACACTCAAATATTTGACAGTGAATAAATGGATGCTATTTTACTTTACCATTTGGAATACACACTGCAAAATATAACATGATCAATGATGGGGAGAAAATATTCAACTAACTGTGTAGAAAATGGTATCAGTGATAGAATTTTTAATAAGAAATTCACCACTTGCAGGAAAATAGATATGAATTCTCTCCTTCATTCAGCAGTGATGGAGACTTAAACTTTAATAAAGAAGACAGTAATTTGTGATAAAAGGAAAAGGATAGACTAAAGAAGTTTCTCTTTCCTTTGGTTCATAGAGCCCATTACCATTAAAGTGTTAAACTGAGCTATAAAGGGATTATATGGCCCCCTTTTGCCCCTGTATAATCAGTTCATTTTCTCCATAAAGTGCATAAAGGGACATGAGCTCTCAGGAATATAATGAAGGTTTTATTCCTGTCAGGCTTAAAGGCACAAGTCTCATATTTTTTATGAACAAGTGTCTTCTAAAAGGAAATCTTTTAAAAATAAGTTGAAAATAAATGTACTCACATAAAATCTCACTTCTCAGAATTTCTTAGTATATCCTTTCAATTAAAGCAACCAAATGGCAGAAAGAATCTTATTTTTCTCTCCATTTTCCTGCTTTTCTGTCATAACTGAAAATCTCAATTGCCAAAGTACGATTGCATTTATATAGAGGGAAAAAATTTACTATTAAAGTAAGCAATGTGAAATTTTTGATATTGATATATTTATGAAGCACAGTAGAAAGAAAGCTGTTCCTGGCTATGTTAGTACTTAACACATGAATGAATCAGTTAATAAATTAATGTAGTTCTTGTTAATGATCCAAAAGCAATGGAATAAATTCGTGTGTTTTGAGAATTCTAATTGTAAATACAATTTACCATTATAATCTAAGACTAGAAAGGTTTATACTAGTAATTAAGCTTTAGAATAATATTCTTCTTGCTTTTGAATTTTCTTTCAAAAATATCATGTCCTTCGCATTTTAAATGACTTTATTTCAAACACCGTACTGTATTAGCAACACTTTTTGTTTCTTGGAGGAATATCAAATTTGACTTCATTTTCCACTAGTCCCTTTTACCTCCAACTTCCTCCTTCTTTCGAAAGAATTATTTATTATCTCTTCTCTATCACTCATATTTGGTTCCTGTGGTGCAAGTTCTGAGTATGGTACAGTTTCTTTGCTCTTTTGCAAAAAATGCCACTCACTGACTCTAAAATCATTAAATATCATTAAATTTACTAAAAATGCAAAAAAAAAAAAATTAGGGCTCCACAATTGCAGTTCCTAAACTTTTCAAAATTTCTCTTTACATGACTATTTCTGTTTATAAATTACAACGCAATGACAGAATTGTACCCTCTAATGAAGTTCTGGGTGCAGGAATGAGCATATAACTGTCTGGTACCATGAGAGAAAGAAAGATAATAATAGCTCAGTGGTTATCTCTTCATTTGTTCTTATACAACACCGGTTATGAACTGCTCTTGACAAAAATTCCAAACTATATGTCATGAAGCTCCTAGAGTTAACCTTCAAATTAAAGAAAATAGAGGGAAGTGAAGTATATATTAGACCACACCACAGACACATAATCAGTAAAATCCAGAATATGGGGAGCATGAAGATAAAATTACCCTGTATCTTCTGCATATGTTAATGGGTAAGAGGAAAACATACAAGTAGGAGTTGGGACAGGAGAGTGATTTTAAACTAATAAAAATTTAAGAGACAGTTGGGAAAACGAGAACATCAACTGGATCTGCAATGATTTTAAGGGTTTATTGATCATTTGGGGGCATAATAATAATACTGTGGTGATTTTTTAGAGGTCATTATATTTTAAACTGAAATATTTATAAATTAGATTATATGATGACTGAGATTTAATTCAAAATGATTCAGGAGGAGAGTGGAAAGTTTGCAAGGGTACAGAGGGTATGAGTGTGACCATTGATGGGACTGGATGGGACATCACTAAATTTTTCTATATTACATGTGTTTGATATTTCCCATAGTAAAAATATTACTTTAAAAAATGTTTAAAACTTTAAATTCTGGTCACTTCACTGCTAGGGATTTCTTGATAGTCCATCTGTGCATCACCCCCAGCCTTCTGCCTGTTACTTGCCATTCTTTCCTCTGTACCGTGTGCCTCCTCTTTGTCCTGTCCTATCCCATTCTCCCATCCTATTGTATAAATGCTCCTAATGCTCCCACTATCTTTATAACAAAGCCTAGCTCTTCATTCCTTGGAGCTATTCAAGTCCTACCTTTGTATATCCATGACTTACTAACATGTTCTCCTAAATCGTGGCTACCTGCAACAGGGGCAGACCCTGAGCATCCCACACTAACTAAGGTATTAAATTGTCAAAATTTTCATCTCTTGACAGCCAGTCTCTGACAAGAAGGAATAGTGAAAATATTTTCATTTTCCCCACAGATGTGAATTATGCAACACAGCCTCCTCCATCTTATTAAAAGGCGTACATGGTTAAGATCAGTTTCAGTGTTACCATGACTTTATTTATATTTCTTGTGTCCCTCTCTATGACTTCTTTTTTTACACAGGCATTTCTATTATTTGGAGTATGTAACATTTTGACATAGAATTTGAGTCAAGAAACTTCTCTTGGTATTTGAATTCAAAACAAGTACCATATGAAGTGAGTGCTTTGATTATTTCAGTGGCTTTTTTAGTGAGGCAATTTTGCATTTTAATTATGTTTTTTATATCTTAATTTAGAAGGAGAGGTAGGTGTACATTCATAAAATATCCCTTTAAGTCATTAATGGAAATTTTCTTTCAATTAGAATTGCATATTCTAATCTTATTCCTTACTACCACTTATAAATCATCTAATTAAATGCCCTGACACAAAAATCAATCTTCTTTTTCTTCGCTCATGGCCAACAATTCTAAATTTCTGGGTCAAGTCTAGGATTCCAAATAGAAAGTTGAAGGTGAAAAGAGACAAGATTTAGTGAGTTTCTTTAATTAGAGTTTCTCTCTCAATAGGATCAAAGTGATTTCATGTGTAGGCCAGTTTTTAAGAAAACAGTATAAATTCATCCTTATACAGTGTACTTAGTTGGGTTAAAATGGGGTGAGTGCTTGTTCTCAACCACCCCAGGCAAACTTCCCCAATCTCCCTGCCACCAATTTCATCAGCCCCCTCACATTTAATGATGGGAGAGTCTGAAAATCTGATCTTTTCCAAGGGTGACTGGAAATTCAGATGCTAGTTTTCTAAGAGGAAGGAGCCCTAACCTTTTGATCCACAGGGAGCACCTCAAGAACTGTGTCCCACAGTTGCTGTCCTGTGCATGTGTATTTTACCGGCATGTGTAGTCAACTGTATTTATGCCACAGTATACAATAAGTAGAAAATGTTGTGTTGCATGTTATACAATTGGCATGTATGTTATTACTGGAAGCACTTAGTGTTAGAGTAATAACTGTCCACAAAAGGGCTTAATAAGTTTTTATTAATTGAATCAATGGTGGAGGTGAAGATTGAATTCAGAAAGATGTAGGGAACTGACATGGACAAGAGTTATTCCACTTGAGACACAACATAAGAATGCAATAGAATACCAGTGGAAATGGTAGAGATCAAGATAGAAACAGATCGTGTAAGAAATCTTATTTTTCTGAGTGATGAAAGAATGAAGTAAGAGAGCAGCTGAAGGGGGATAAAGGGTCAAAAGAATTCTAAGATGGAAAATCTTGTTTGTGTTCATCAGAGATTTTACGTCAATCACAGTCTTTATTTTTCCTTTGTTTCTTTTCAGGTTTGATCTACTTAGTTGCAATATTCTATCCACTTCTACTGAGAACATACCCAGAAAGCTCTGAAAACATTCACTTTTGTACTTCGAGAACATTTTTGGAAAGGGTTGCATGTTTCTTTTGTCTTCATTCTTGATCCCCAGTTTTTAAAACATTTTCTGGTGAATATGAAATATCTAAGTTAGCTGAATTAATAAATGGTCCCCTTCTTTTAAATGGAAATATCTTTCCTGAATGTTGTAAAATTGTTTGTTTGTTTGTTTAATGCTGCAGAGAGAAATCCAAGTCTACTCAGAAGTAAAGTTTAATATGAGATCAGAACCATATGGTAGAAAGTGAGAGTTGATGTTTTCTATAAACAACTGAACCCAGTGCAGAGATCCTTCAGTATGGAGAAGGCTAGAAATACTTGGAAATATATAGAAGTATAATATGAAAGTATAAGGATCATCCTCTCTTTCTCTCTCTCTCTCTCTCTCTCCTTTCTCTCTTCAACAGCCTCTAGGACTGTTTTCCCACTATTTATTACTGTACCAGTTATTAAACAAAGCATTCTATAAAAACAACTGAGAAGAATTCTAGGGCTGTTTCAACAGTCATGTATGGTCTGGAATTTCAACTGTTCAAATTTTTGTCTGAGGAAAGCTCCCTGCAATGTGTTTCTTGCTAGCCATGGTGCATTGCCTGGACTGCATCTGGTTTGCCTATTTGGGTGCAGACAGGCAGCTCCCCTCCTGCCTCATAGTTCTTATCTACAGACCTGACTTTTGAGCTAGAGGTGACAATGGGATTCTCTGGGACTCCTCTCCTTTTTTCCCTGTTACTCTACCTTTCTCATACATGAGGGAGTTTCTGGTGGTCCTTCTTTCACTGTCTACTCCTCTCTCATATTTCTATCAGAGATTCTTTAGAATTTATCAGTAATAAATATCACTTCTTCCACTTCTTCAGAATTTCCATATCATAGAAACTCTAGAGTAGATTTCAAAGAAATCAGTGAAAAAATTGTTAATAAGACAAATGTACCCCCATGTTAGTTTATATAAAAGTGTTTCTCACCTACTTTTAAAGTATTCTAGCTTGTATTTTATTTACTAACAAAAAGACCTTAATGCATTTTGCATAAATCAATGTATATATTTAAAAAATATACTGCCAGTAGAGAGAGAAACCAGGGGGTGGGGAGAAAGTGTGAGTGTTTATTTGGGGTAAATTTGTTTTAAAATGAATAAGGTATACTCCATGAAAATCTGAGGTCAAATTGTTTCATATTGCTGAAACATGTTCTTATTATACACTGAATTTCTATATCCTCTTGTCTCTTTTACAGCACATCATTTGGGAGGGAAAAATCAATGATGTAGTTGGTACTTTCTGAAATTATATGTCTTAGACACATGGATTCTTTGGGTCATTGCTTTCCTTCACTAATGGAAAATATAATGAAAACTGCATAATGGAAAGAACAATTCCAATGAGAGCAGGTTAAACTGCAGCAGAATTTTAAACTTGAAATGTGGGCTCTGGGGTAAGTATCTAATATAAGTTTCATCTCTGTAAACTAAGAATTTTTTCACTTGGAATACCACTGAATTTTTCTTTTAAATCTTTTTCTCTATATCAAAAGATCTCTTTCTCTATATCAAAAGATTTATTTTAATCTTAAGCAAAGTTAGTATCCCTAATGATTATAAGTCTAGGACACAGAAATAAAAGGGAGTTGATGTTTTGGACCAGCAAATAGTTTCAGAAAGAAATTGCACCCCTGAGAAATTACCACTTAAGTGTTATTTGTATGTGCAAATCCCTGAAGGAAGCTGAGAAATGAATAGCATATTAGTAAGCGTTTTAGTTACACCATATGTACATGCATATGGCATTAATATTGAATATAAAATTTCTAAATAATGATATCTCTCAGAACACAACTGAAACCCAGGATATAATTTAATAGCACAAATACAGAAAGTGGCATATTGCTCCTGTTTCTTCCAAGTGAGGAAAATCATGACTAATTCCAGTCCCATTCAGGAATTTCTTCCATGTGACCCGTTCTCCAAACAAAATAATTAGTTCATCTGTTACAGTATCATATATGAAATAGAAAGCTACACAGGATTAAGTCAGAGGTAGTTACCAGAGGACACAGCACTCAGATTAGTAAGGCAGAAAGCTGGAAGACCATGGATACACAGTGAGGAAAATAATGAGTTTGAAAAAGATATTTTTCAATTATACATGTAAGAACTCAGAAGTTTCCACAAATTCTAAAAATCACTTAGGGAGTATGAAAATAGATTCCATATATATATAATTAGCAGAAAATAGTATAAGACTTTGGGAAGGTTAACTGTATATACTAGTGTTATGGTTTGGACATGAGGTGTCCCCTAATAGCTCATGTGTGAGACAATGCAAGAAGGTTTAGAGAAGAAATGATTGGATTATGAGAGCCTTAACTCAATCAGTGAATTAATCCCCTGGTGGGATTAACTGAGTGGTGACTGAGGCTGGTAGAGTGTAGCTGGAGGAGGTGGGTCACTGGGGAAGTGCCTTTGGGGTATAGATTTTGTATCTGGTGAGTGGATTTTCTCTCTGCTTGATCATCGTGTGAGTTGCTTTTCTCAACCAACCTCTTCCACTATGATGTTCTGTCTCACCTCGAGTCCTGAGCAATGGAGGCAACTTTGTATGGACTGTGACCTCTGAAACCATGAGCCCCCAAATAAACTCTTCTCCAAAAATGTTCTTGTTATGTCTTTTAGTCACAGCAGAAAAAAAAAAAAAAAAAAAAACTGACTAAAACAATTAGTTATCTATCATTGTATAAAATATTATTCTCAAATTTAGCAAATTAAAAACAATATTGTATCTGCAATTTTCTGTGGGTCAGGAATGGAGGAGTAATTTAACTGAATGATTCTGTATCAGTGTTTTTTCATGAGGCACAGTCAAGGATCTGTTGGGAATGCAGGCTACAGGAAGTTTGAGTGGGGCTAGAAAAACTGCTTCCAAGGTGGCTCAATAACATGGCTGTTGACCACAGGCCTTATAAGATTTTGTGAACAGACAGGGAGAATATCAAGTGACAATGAAGACAAGAATTAAAATTGTCCCGCTTTAAGCCAAGGGACACCAAGGATGGGCAGCAACACCAGAAGTTTAAGAGGAAGACATGGAATAAATTTCCAACTTGAGCACTTCTTAGAGCATGACTCTCCAGATATCAGGATTTCAGATTTCTTATCTCCAGAGTTGTAAGAGGTAAATTCCTTTCTAAGCCATCTACTTAGTGATATTTAAAAAAAAAAATAGTCCGAGGAAACTAATACAATAAGAACTGGCAATGTATAGCGTGACAGATCTACAATAGGCTTGAGTCTGCTCTGATAAATCAGCATTTTATATAATGGAGATTAGTAGCAATAGTGGAATTGTCATTCCAACCACAAGTTATAATGGCTAATGCATTTGGGGACAAAAGTTAGTAAATAAAAAAGAAGGAAAAATCTTATAAGAATTTGATAATGGGATGACATTATCTTTGATATGATGAGATGAAAGCCCTGATATAGATAGAGGACAATCTTACTAAAGAATTATGAAGGAAATATAACCAAGGGAATTGACCTTAGAGGATGGACAGAGAAGTTCAAGCCAAAGGAAAATTGACCAAAGGTACTATTCCTAAAGATTATAGCAACCCTGGTGAAAATTAAAACCCCTAACAGAAGAAACTAGAAGAATGCATTCTCCACTCAAATGTACTACTAAGATGGAAGTAGAACATAAGTCTCAAAACCCTACTGTAGGTTGATTAAATCCTGTATACAGTATCCTTAGAGACTGGTTCAAAAACCCAAGTTACCGGACTGGGGATATAGCTCAGTTGATAGAGTGCTTGCCTCACAAGCACAAGGCCCTGGGTTCAATCCCCAGCACCACCAAAAAAAAAAAAAAAAAAAAAAAACCCAAGTTGCCAAAATATTCAGTGCTCATGAACTTTATAAAAATGGCACAGTAATTTCATGTAGCCTCTGGACATCTACCCACACACTTAAAATCATCTCTAATTTACTTATAATACCTAATACAATGTAAATGCTATGTGAATACCTATTGTGCTGTATCATTTAGAGTGATAACAAAGAAAATGATCACTGTAGACACAATTCTTCTTGCCAAATATGTTAGATCTTCTGTTGTTTAAATCTACAGATGTGGAAACTGTGGATAAAGGGTCAAACGGGTATGATTATTAACTGATTAATTACTTTTCAGTCTGTAATATAGCTTTAGGCATCATCAAGTATTTATGTGTTGTCTTTATAAAATACTGAGGTAAGGGATTCCTCAGAGTACTATTATGGATAATGTTAAAATATAAACTTTGGCACATTGAAATTTTGAAGAGTTCATTTGAGTACATAGTAATTCATGAATTCAGCAACTCTACAGCAAATGGTTGGGGATTATGAGGAAAGGGACTGAAAGCCTTTTTGGTGTAAATGTGGAACCAGAGCAAGGAAATTATTTGATCGAAGTTTCAGTTTGAGCCTTTACCTTATCTGGACGAGTCCTGCAGGAAGTCCAAGATAATAGAGTCAATGCCCAGTTGGCTGCCTGTGATTGACTTTGCTGGAGTTTCATTTTTGGGTAGAAACCCAGGAAATCAGAGATCTGCCTAAGTCCAATGGCTTCCCATTTAATTATTTTAAGATAGATATCTGAAAATATGCATTCTAAATGGCTAGTTCTTTTTAGTTTGTTACTCTGGGAAATGTTTGGTTATAAATGTTTGGCCTTAAAGTTTATGGCTAAAAAGAAAGCTAAAGTAAAAGCTAAATGGTCAGTGAGTGAACCATTATTTATATGATCATTGATAAATCCAGTTCTATAAATGTAAGCAAATTGTGATGAAAATGAATGAAGATACAGTGAAGTGAAACATCAGAGGAACTGACAGATCCCATCAAAGAGAATAGCTTCATGCTAGAATTTAACACAGCAATGCGTACTTGTTTATAAATTTTGTTACTAATTTTCATACTGAACTATTAAAATCTATTAATGTTAAAAAATAGAATGGGATGGGTGGATTAGTTCTTTAAAGTATTTTAGTAGTAAGAAGAATATTATTTTAACATCTTTCTCACAGAACATTTATGAAATGAGACTTGGAATATTTTTACTATGTATTTATTGAATGCTTACCAATTACATAATGGGTAATATTATTACACTAAACATAAAAAGGAAATGTGACTCATAATAAGTTATAAACTATATGTTTTATTATTTCTACCCAGTGCCATCCGTAGGACTTCATTATATTAGTTACTAATGATAAAGATGATAACCCTGTACACAGGGAAAAAGGTCTATTAGCTATATTCAGAATGAAATCATTATAATTGAATGCAGTACAAAAGTGGCACCCTAATTTCTATTATTTTCATTTTCAATAAGAAGAACTTTACAAGTTACCTAATCCTTCCAGAGATGAAAGGAGTAATTCAAGACCCTATTCAAAGGTCAATGTTATTTTTATTCATTGAATAAGGTTTCCATTTAATCGACAATCATTTGGGACTAACATTTGAAAATGAACTGATTTAGTTCTTAGCAATTGTCTAAATACTTTGGCATATCAAGTCCTGTTAAAGTATGGTATTTGAGAATAAACTAGAGAAAATATTCTACACTCAGTCTAATATAGATAATTATAATACACTATTGTATATGTATCTCATTATTAAAATAAGGGTAAAAGCTGTTTTGTCTTTTCGGCATCAGGCATTATAGTTACATACAAAGAAATCCTGGTGAAAAGTTGATCTGACATGAGACAGTAGAGTTAAGTCTAATCACACAGGGAAAAAAATTCTTGATTTAAATATATCTATCAAACACTTACCAAGCATTAATTTAATCACAATACTTCCTGATTAAGGTGTGATTGTTCACTCAGTAAATCCATACCCTCTCCTCCTTCCATTTCATCTACATTACACTGATCAACATAGCTATTTTTACATTAATCTTGCAAATTTTCATTTTACTATCTACAATTGTTATAATTCAAAAATCTTTGATTTTCATTTCCAGTGTGTTTCCCTGCTTCCTGGAATTAAGATTTCCTGTTGAGAGAACAAAAACTAAAATTATTTTGGCCTGAATGGACATGAACTCCAAGTCAAGAAAAGTAACAATTCCCAAGAGATATGGGTTGACCACAAGCTTTCCAGCTGATTCAACTGTGCTTCTTAAAACCCTGACCTTGCATCTAGATTAAGGTATCTAATACTGGGAGCTGGCTCTGGAAGTGTTTTCAGGACCACCAATGGCACATGTTAGCAAAACCAGAGAGCTACACAGCCATGAAAAACAAGTCAATCAAAATTTCAAACTGTTTTTTTTTTTCTGCAAGATTTTGTTGCAATATGCAAATGTTGCAAATTTAGTGTAAATGCATATATACTATGTGTGGATAAAGAGTAGGCCATCCTTTATTTTTCTTGTTGGGTTCGTTATTAATCTCCTGATACCTGTTGTGAAGTTGGTATGCAATTTCCTAGAAAATGATAACCATGCCAGAAGGGTTTCTCAAGGGAGGTCTCACTGGAGACTAGGGAGAAGAAATATTAGGAATCATGTGGGGAGATTAGCACTTTCCTAAGCCCACTTAGCTCATTATTTAATTGTTGAATCCAATGCTTATCTGACTGGAATATCCCATTCAAGACATACTTATTAAATACCTGTGTCAGAGACTGAAATAAGCTCTCTGATGCATGGTAATCCCAGTTCACAAATATGATGTGGAAACACACATGAATGAACTGCCTTTTACAATATTTAGAGACAAATTCTAAGAAGAGAGGAGTATATACAAAGTGTGCTGATCACATAATCTACTGAGTGGAGTAGAAAATGTTCAGGAGATAATACATGAGCTCACTTTTGATAACTGAGTGGTATTTTGCTAAGAAAACAAGAACAGACATCCCTAGTGGACAATCTTGAAAGAGGGTACATGTGGTATGTTTGAAGGCTGAAACTAGTCAGTATTCCTGAAATATAAACAGCAAGCTTAAAGAATTAAGATTTACATTTTACAGGATAAGAAAGAAGGTTCTTAATTTTAAAAAACCTTGGATGTTTAAAGAATTTAAATTTGATTCCATAGATCACAGGACAACAAAAATCCAAGGAAGAGGAGCATATAAGTGGACAGAATAAAGTGGCAGAGAGAGTAAATGGGAAAAAAAAAAGGTCCCAGTTATTATTTAAGCAATTGCATGAAAAATTAGAGAGAGCAAAGAGTGTACAATGATTTTATAAGCTCCTGGCCTGTGTTATAAGCTGCCTGGTGTGCTATTCATTCACATAGAAAATAAGTGATTAGAAGGAAAAAAAGTCAGTTCTGATGAACAGGTTACATTTGAGGAAGCAGATGGAGCTGAAGAAAATTCTGAGAGAACATTGGTCCTTGGAAGAAAAACAGGAAATTCTGATTGGAAATTTTTAAGTTGTTAGTGTGCAGGTAGTAATTAATAAAATAGGCTTAAATTCACTAATAATATGAATATATGTTTTTATATGGTACAGAATCATGATTTTTAAGTATCATAAAATTTATCTTTACAGTATAATCCCTATTAATCTATCATACGTCTAACCCATGCATGTCTAATCATGCATAGTCCCTTCCTCACTTTGAAGTCAAGAAATACCTAACGTTTAAACCCTTCCTGGACCTACAATAATTCATGTGGTTACATACAAGTAGAACATACCTGTGTAATTACACTCAATGCATTATGGTAGTTTCCAGAGACCTAGAAGATTTAAAAAAAAAAAAAAGTTACTAACCTAAACAGTAGTCAGGAGGCAGTTGTAACAGTTCTAACAAATAACATTATGTTCACTACCATCCTGTCATGTAAATACCATTGTAGTTTCCATTTTTTGGATAAGAAAACTGAAGCAAGGTTGCCTCATTGCTCTATAATATGGGGAAAATAGTCTATTTTAATTAGAGAATATGTATTGGAAAACACAATGTTCCTCCTGTAAGAAATTGCTACATAGAAAATGTTTTTAAGTTTTAGATGTTTTAGAGAAAAAAAAATAAAGTTCATTTACTAATGAAAACAATTTATATTTTTAATATACAGTCATGTTTCTAATCTATTTTAAAAATATCATTTTGTGACTATGATACATCCTTTTGAAAAAATATGATCAATAAAAGAAATATAAACACAAAATTAAGAAAGACTTGGATTTGCCATCAACCAGAGATCACCACTGGTGAACAATAACACAACGATAAAAATGACTTTTATGATGTCTAAAATTTAACTGTATGAGTTTTATAAATAATGATGTATAGACATTGTACTTGTAAATACTCCTGTGCACCACTAATTATATCTAAAAATAATTTTCTACATTTGTAATCTATCACCTCTTTTAACCTGAAATGATTGCCAATCCACTAATAATTAAATATAGATTTTAACATCCTATACAATTTTACCTCAAAGATTCTTTAATTTAATTGCTTTTCTTTAATCAGTAAAATAATTACAGCTATATTAACATTACTTGGAATAAGGCAATAACAATAAAAGTTAAATTGAAGTTAATAATGATTATTATTATTATTATTAGATGTTTAAATACTCTTTCATGACTCTTGGTCTGCATTCAATTTAATCATTTCTTGTTAAATTAATTAAGACCTAAGTCTTGGTTCAGAAGCAAATTTTACAACTATACATGCTTACAAAATCAAGAGTTCTTAAATAACAAATCTGTGACAAACCTAGTATTTCTATAGAGATCATAGAGTTAGCACTTAAAAGAGAGTCTATAAGAATAAACTTATTTTTAAATTATCATGTAAAGTTCAATTGAATATTAATATCTTAAAGTTTTTTAAATTTAACAAAGCACATTTTATCATATTTTTTAACCACAGGAATCACCGTAAAAAAATAGAGAAGATTTCATGTCAGGAAATATTCTCTGTGGGCACATAAGATTTTATTTTAGAACCATGTAACAGTTGCATCTTTTTCATGCCAGGAAAACTGAGTCTTGTTCTGTAACACTTAACTGGTATCTAAAGCATTATTTTCTATTCCTTTTGCCAGGTTTCTCTTCTTTTCAGTTGTGTGCAGCACTTCGTGAATTTCTTACATGCATAATTAAATGTTCAGCCACATATCACCTACAACTGAACACTTTAATAAAGTGTGTATATAACTCAGTGTGAATGATTAATCCTCAAATATGTTCAGTGTAAAATGGCCCTTTACTAATTTTTGTATTGGAAATCTGAAGACAGAGGACATTTTGTAACAAGGATAGAAAATGGGGAAGTAAGTACTTTAAGAAAATATGTGTCATAGACCTGACTGAATTCAGCCAAGGTAACACACTAATTCAAAGAAAATTGGAAATAAAAAGTGCCACCACTTTGTATTTCCTGGAAAACTCTCATGTAATGTTGTTATTGCTGATCTCTACATATTTCCTATGTGTGCTCTATATTATTGCAGAAACTTAGCAGTTAATACTTAATATAAAAAAAGAGAGATTACTTGAAGTTCTTTAGTCAAATAATATGGGAAATTTGCTTAAACATTCTACACTTTGTTGTTTAGGTATTGTAACTCCTTTCTTTCCTCAACTAATATTATGTGCATATGCATCGTACATTGTTAGAATATTTGCGTCAGTTAACTACTGATGGGTAATAGAATCCTCCAAAGCTTTGAATCTATGTATTTTTTTTTATCAGTTCTGCTCATCTAGACCAAGTCTCACTGATCTCTTGGCTTGCTCTTGCTTCTCTGGTCAGCTGTCAGGGCAGCTAGAGATTGGGTGTTCTACTGTCTATCAGGGTAGCCTGAGCTTGTTCTCCTCACAAGGCAGGATTGCAAAGGAGAGAATGAAAGCAAGCTAAGTCTTCAGGAACTGTATTTGAAAATGCCAAAACATCACTTTCACTGCATTCTGCTAGCCAAAACAAGGTACACATGACATTCAAGGGCTAGGCAGATGATGAAAATACCTCTCAATGAGCGTTATATTACAAAGGACACATATACAGAATGGAAAGTTGTATAAATGTCCATATTGTGATTGAACTACTATAACATGTGACTAGGGAACACTTTTCTCACATAGTGTCTTCCAAGACTGAATTTGCAGTTCATATCTCTAAAATGCTGATGTAGAATGAATGATTTTACCCAGTTTATTTAATAAATATGAATTGCTTACTGAGATGAACTGAGAACATATTCTTTATCCTCAAATTAGTGTGTCTTTCAAATGATAACACAAACCAAAAAATGAAAGTGTGATTCAGTGCAGTTTGTGATGCTTTTTCAGGGTCATGTGGTAGACTATCACATTGGTGTTCTCCAAACACCACACTTTATAGTGTTTACACTGGTGATTCTGAGCTTGGTCATGAGATTTTTATGTTCAAGGGGATATTAGTAATGTGTCATAAGTAGAGGTTTGATACGTGATTGCACATGGACTTGATCCCCTCCAAATGCTATCTCTGGGATCTCTGAAACCACTGTCCATGAGAAAACTCAAGTGAACCACATAAATCCATGGAAAGTAACCAAAAAATTAAACTGATATTGAGATCCAAGACCCCAGGTAAGGTCCAATCAGCCCCAATTGTTCTTGCCATAGTGGTTTAAACTGTAGACATGCAGCAGCTACTTAACTGTCTCCTTTGTCTCCTGAGATTCTAACCAACAACACTTTGAACAAATAAAATGCTTCTTGTTTTAAACCACTAAGTTTTGGAGTGGAGTGTTTTAAACCACTAAGTTTAGTTATACTAAAAGATAACTGAGGTTTTGGGTTGGTGTTTTATGTACGAAAAGGTAATTATAAGAGAAATTAATATCAGAAGTGGTATACTGCCATAACAAAAACCTAAAGTGTGATTTCGACCTTGGAAATAAGAAGCAAGCACAAGGCTGGCATACACTAATCAATTCTTATGAAAAAAAAAAAAGGCAGACTAAGAGGGAAGAAAACCAAAAACAGGGCAAAGCACTACAATCCTAGCTCCAGTGAAGGGCTACTTCCTGCTTTCTGAATAGGTATACATAACATGAGGCCAAATAGATTTCAAAATTGTTATGGGCTAATGGTGGTTATGTGCAAGGCGTTCCCCACTTCTTCAATAGGTTTGTGAATCATCCTAAAATAAAGGAGGACAGAAAGACACCATATCCCTGCATTACCCCTTTCATTCCCAGAAGGCTAGCCAAGTCAAGGGAATGAAGAGCAGACCTATGCCAGGAATGTCCAGATAAACTAGAACACCAGCTTTTCCTCACATATGCTGGAAATTAGGGCAAGTTTTTTATTAGTAGAAAGCTACCTTCTTGCCTGCACACCAGGATAGCTGCTCCTGGGGAGGCCAGTCATAAAAAGGGACAAAGCAAACTAAAGTGATGCTGCTTCTGTAATCTAATCTATAACTGCCACTTCTACCATAACCACCTGCAGTAACTGGTGCTGATCAGAGTGCCATAAAGAGGGAATTGATCATCTCAGTGACCTCCCAAAAGTGCAGAGAGGGAAAGGGATTGTTAATTTCTAGCAAGGAGCCGGAAGCACTGCATGAAGCAAAAGTACACCTGCTCAGCTCACCATCATTGAACTTCTGGGCAAGACACCTGTGCAGCATGTTATCACCTTTGGATCTCTGCAGTAAGTACTTCTTGATAAACCTTATATTTCAGATCCTATCTCTGGGTGTCTTTCTTGGTCCCTTGGCAACATATCCCACGGCCCTAGCACAACAGGGCAGTAGATGTAAAAGCTGGTGTACTGCAGTTTTCCTGTTACTATTGCATGATTATATATTGGGTGTGTGAAGATTGATAACTCCTTCTTTAATTCACAAATTTCTGGATTGTGAAGAGTCTTTTATATGAGGAACTTCACTCAAGGACTGCATTTAAGGATCATCATTTACACCTGGACAGAATTTAAATGACACAACACTGAACTTGAAATATGATATTGAGGAATTGGGGAGGGAAAGAAGTATTTTGCATATGAAGGACTATGTGGATTTATAGACATCAAAGAATGGACTATAATACAACATTTATGTAAGTTCCTGCTGCAAATTCATATCTTGTGGTATTCACATATGTATTAGTCAACTTTTCATTGCTGTGATCAGAACACCTGACATAAATTTATTTTGATGTATGGTTTCAGAGATTTCAAACCATGCTCAACCATCTCCATTTCTCCTGACCTGAAATGAAACAGAACATCACGGCAGAAGGGCATAGAAAAGGAAAACTGCTCATCTCATATCCTCTGAGAAACAGAAAGAGACAGAGAAAGGTACAAATAACAATATGTAGTCAATGGGGGTATAAATAGTAACCTCCAAAAAGGCTCCACCTGCCTACAGCTTCTACCACCTCGCAGCAGTTCATTCAGTTATCGACAGATAAGTTCACTAATGAGGACAGAGTCCCCTGATGCAATTGCTTCCCAAAAGCCCCACCTCTGGCCATGCTGCACTAGGGACCAGGTCTGAATATATCAACTTTTGGGGCACATTTCAAGTCCAAACCATAAGAACACTCTCATACAGTCTCCTCCTACTGGTTCAAATTGGCTATATGACTTTCTTTGGTCACTGAGGCATTAAAGAAACATAACATACAGTCACTGGGTAGGCCCTTTTCCTCTAGTCCTCATGCAATGCCCCCTCTCGGTAGTCTGAGACTTGTTTGAAAGCATAAACTAGCTACTTGGAAAAGGTACATGATGAACAGCCTGCCAACTGTTATGACCAAATCCTCAGATTTAAGGCATCAATCAATTTACGGCAGCCAGCCCTTCCTGTTCCAAGTATTGCAGCTGAGGTTTCTAACATGGGAGAGCAAGATGCTTGGCTCCCACTGTTTGCTGCCCAAATTTCTGACTAAAGAATCACAGACCAAGTAAAATGTTTATGATTTTAAGTCACTGCATTTGGGGTTTGTTTGTTACACAGCAATAGGTAACTAAAACAAGAGATATGCTGTTGTTGCATATTAGTAAATATCATAGGGCAGCATAGGAATCAGCAAGGATCAGCAGTTGAAACACCAAATAATGAGAAGTGTGCTTTGTTACCTCAGGCTGCTCTACGGAAGGACAGAGGGAGCCATTAATCTCTTCCTTTTACTGGGACAACTGGGTAATCAAGACATAGCTCCATGACTTTGAGATATTGAACTATTTACACATATGTATAAGATGCCAAATCCTTTCACATTGTACTATAAAATCCATTCACATTCTTTCATATTAAGCAGTCTTCTTATCTAAATCTATATAGTGATATAAGAAGTATGTTCCTTAACTCTGCTTTAACTGTAAGTTTAGAGTAATTTAATGAAAAATATGGCAAATAAATGTAGATGGTCTTGCTACAAGAAATAATTGTAAAGAGATGACTAAGCCAGAAAGGGAATAGTCTTACTAAGATTACCTACTATATGTAAGGCACCATGCTTTTTATATGGATATTCTAAATTGTATATAACCCTATATCCATATGATTCCAATTTAAAAATTTTATATCAAATAAGCTGGGAATTATTGAAATTCCAATTGAGTTATCAGTAGTTTTCTATGATTTTTAAGTCTTGAGAAAATGTTAATAATTACCCATGTATACATTTATTAAAAATACCTAAAATAGAAGGAAGAAAATGATAAACATTTTTAATTCAATAAAAATTAGAAATTCTCATATGTAAAAATATTAAATAATTCACTCCTAAGTTACACCTGGATTATGTAATAGTTCTATTATCTATATGGATTATTTGTTTATTTATTTATAAGTGGCTCTGACTTGAAGATTGAAAAGAATTTTAGAACTCAAACTGCTAATATTAAAATCCTTGCTCTATCACATCTTAACTGTATCACTTGTGCTTCTGACTCCACAATGTTAAAATGAGGACATTAATAGTAACTTATCCAGTTATTTTTTTAAGAATTAAATAAAAATATACGCATAAGGTAATAAGCAGTACCAGAAAATAATATAATATAAAAAAGTGTAAATTTGGTTTTTTATAACAATTTGGTTGCTAAATTTCTCTTCGGTTTAGGTAAATTTTCCCTCTAGTCTTTTGCACTATTGGAATTATTAAAAATAAATTTCAAGTGAAAAGGGAAACTGTCAGGTAATTTCTGAAAGATTTGCTTTGAGAAATGATGCAGTCATTGATTTAATCACCACACTAAGTAAGCACTATTTGAGTAAGAACTGAGTCACTTCAACAGGTGCTTCACAGGCAGAAGGCGCTACAGGAACTGTGACCTGAAGTGAGAGAAATGGTGATCAAGGGAAAGCACCATACAACAGTGAGAACAATGTGGACAGAGCACAGAGAGTAAAGGGGGAAAGAGTGGAGAGGTCAGGTTCTACAAAAAGATGGAGACCAGATCATGGAGGGACCTGTGCACCTGAGTAAGATAGGTGGAGTTAATTCAAATTGAAACAGAAAGTCACTTAACAACATTAAGGAGCAAATTGGTTCACCTTGACTTATCTGAATATTTTTGGTGATTCTACCACAAAGGTCACCACCACACATCCCCCTTTGTGGCAGAAATGCAAACCAGTGTAAGAACCTATTGGCTAACTATTTTGTTGATGGGGAATAAAGCCTCTTTTTGAAATATTCATACCTCCACCAACATAATGTAGAACATATCTTTTGCAGAGTGTTAAGGTCATTCAAACTTAATGCAACTATAACTCGAACTACTGTCTTTCTGTATATTTTGTTATTTAAAAATATGCCTCAAACATAATTTAATCTTCATGATTTTAAAATGCAACAAGAGGTGTAGTAAATGTACTAATTACTTGAGGAACTTTTAATTAGCAACTAGAAATATTCTGTTGTTATAGAGTCTTTTTTCAATATTTTATTGTTTTTTAAAGATCTGGTTCTTATGGTTTAATTAATAACAGATTGAGGCAATAAGAATAAAGATAAAAATTATATACTCCTGAGGATTTTACTAATTCTCTACAGCTTTCTAAGTATATTTTAGTTTTGTCCTTACTATTCAGCATGCAAGTGGGAATTAACACTACACAAAATTAAGGACTATCTTCAGGGACCCTACAGTTTCTCCAAAATTGCTACAAAAATTAAATGTTTCAGAAGCACGCCAGAGTTGCTTTTAGTTAATTTTCCTATAGAAATCTTGCCTGAGGGGGTAGTTAGAAGTATGCAATATGTTTCATTTTAATGTTGAAGAAGAGAAGTTAAGTGACTTGCCCACAGTCATAGATTGTTACTATAAGAACTGAGGGAAACATATCCAGTTCTTTACATTACTCATTTATTGATTAGACCAGTGAATAGCATTTGGGGGCAAAGATGCAAGAAGCACAGCAAAACTGTCTGATGCAAAACTGAATTTTACACTTTTCACTTCTCCCCTGCAAGTTTTGGAAAGCTATCCAGAGTGCTACACTGGAAAGAACACAGGAGAATGGGGACAGGTACTCAGAAGAAGTGGAGTGTAATCTAAGGTATACCACTTCACTAACTCTTGAAGTTGCTGTTGCAGAACATATCACCTCAACATGTCCTAAAACAACTGTATTATCCTCACTGCCAGTGCTGAGAGTTGGTAGGGCTCTTCTGGAATTTCTCATCAAGTTGTTCAGATGGTGACTGAATGGGGATATTTCAAATGCTTCTTCACCGCCCCCACACCCACTCTATGTGCTGAAGCTACCTGTTGACCATAACATGTGCATGTGATCTTTCCACAAGGTTCAAGCTTCCTCACAGCATGGAAACTGATTTCCAAGTGCAACCATAAGAAGAAGGAATATTACCTTCTATAACCTAAACTCCAAAGTCATACAGTATCAATTTAAATCTAACCACATACCTTCTAGGACTCAAATAAAGCAACATAGACCCTTGCACCTCCAGGTGGGAGGAGTGTCAATGTTGTCTTGTAGAAAGAGTAGGTGGGATGGGAAAATCATTACCACCACCTTGGAAAATACAATCTGATTTCCTACCAATGCTATCTCTTATCAGTTTTCTCAGTCCCTAGGTATTTCCAACTACAAAAGGGAAATATTAACTGTTTGACCTTCTTTACACTGTGGTTATAAAGTATAATAATAGAATACCTAAGACAAAAGTCAGTAAATACTAAACACAATATAAGCAAAAGTTGTTATTAAAATATAAATATTCCCTATCTTATGTGAGAGAGATGAGGAGGAATCCATTTAGATCTTAGATTCCAATTTGTCCATTTATAGTTTTCTAACTTGGCAATGAATTGCTTACATGGAATATGCAGTGGAATTAACTCATACTACAATAAAAAGAATAAAGATTTGCAAGGATGATTTGGAAAATTCTTTACATGTACAGATTTGAAGATGAATTGTCATAAGAATGAAAATGTTTATAAGTTAATGACTGATATGGGGATGGATACTCCAACTTTTTTGCTGTGTCCATGTGCATGGTATGTTTTTTCCCATCCTTCCACCTTTAGTCTGTATCTCTTTCTATGAGATGAGTCTCTTACAGGTAGCATATTGTTGGGTCTTTCTTTTTAATCCAATCTGCCAGTCTATGTCTTTTGATTGATGAGTTCAGGCCATTAATATTCAGGATTATTATTGAGATATAATTTGTATTCCCAGTCATTTGGCTTATTTTTTTTTTTTTGACACAACTTGATTTCTCTTTTATTTGGCTGTTCCTTTAGGGTAGTTCCTCCCTTTATTGGTTTACATCATTGTTTTTCATCTCTTCCTCATGGAATATTTTGCTGAGAATGTTCTGTAGCACCAGTTTTCTTTTTGTAAATTCTTTTAGCTTTTGTTTATCATGGAAAGATTTTATTTCATCATCAAATCTGAAGGTAAGTTTTGCTGGGTATAAGATTCTTGGTTGGCATCTGTTTTCATTCAGGGCTTGGTAAATGTTGTTCCAGGACCTTCTAGATTTTGGGATCTGGGTTGAAAAATCTGCTGATATCCGTATTGGTTTCCCCTGAATGTAACTTGATTCTTTTCTCTCGCAGCCTTTAAAATTATGTCTTTATTTTGTGTGTTAGGTATTTTCATTATAATGTGCCTTGGTGTGGGTCTATTGTAATTTTGTGTATTTGGAGTCCTATAAGCCTCTTGTATTTGATTTTCCATTTTGTTCTTCAGATTTGGGAAATTTTCTTATATTATTTCATTGAATAGATTGTTCATTCCTTTGGTTTGTTTCTCTGTGCCTTCCTCTATCCCAATAATTCTTAAATTTGGTCTTTTCATGATATCCCATAATTCTTGTAGATTCTGTTCATAATTTCTTACCATCTTCTCTGTTTGGTCAACTTTGTTTTCAAGATTAAATATTTTTTCTTCAATGTCTGAGGTTCTGTCTTCTAGGTGTTCTATCCTATTGGTTATGCTTTCTATGGAGTTCTTAATTTGGTTTATTGTTTCCTTCATTTCAAGGATTTCTGTCTGGATTTTTTTCAGTATCCCTAACTCTTTATTGAAATGATCTTTTGCTTCCCACATTTGCCACTCATACTTCAGATAGAACGCTAATTTCCAGAATATATAAAGAACTCAAAAAACTCTACACCAAGAATACAAATAATCCAGTCAACAAATGGGCTAAGGAAATGAACAGACACTTCACTGAAGAAGATCCACAAGCAATCAACAGATATATGAAAAAATGTTCAATATCTCTAGTAATAAGAGAAATGCAAATCAAAACTACCCTAAGATTCTATCTCACCCCAATTATAATGGCGATTATCAAGAATACAAGCAACAATAGGTGTTGGCAAGGATGTGGGGAAAAAGGTACACTCATACATTGCTGGTGGTATTGCAAATTAGTGCAGCTACTCTGGAAAGCAGTGTGAAGATTCCTTAGAAAACGTGGAATGGAAACACCATTTGACACAGCTATCCCACTCTTTGGCCTATACTCAAAGAACTTAAAATCAGCATACTACAGAGATACAGCCACATCAATGTTCATAGCTGCTCAATTCACAATAGCCAGATTGTGGAACCAATCTAGATGCCCTCCTAGATGCCCTTCAATTGATGAATGGATAAAGAAACCGTGGTATATATATATATACGATGGAATATTACTCAGCCATAAGGAATGATAAAATTATGGCATTTGCAGGCAAATGAATGAAATTGGAGAATATCATGCTAAGTGAGATAAAGCAATCTCAAAAAACCAAAGAATCTCACTGATAAGCGGATGATGACACAAAATGGGGGTTGGGAGAGGGGCAAGAATGGAGGAATGAGGGACTGTATAGAGGGAAAAGAGGGGTGGGAGGGGTTGGGGGAAGGAAAAACTAACAGAATGAATCAAAAACTATTACCCTATGTAAATGTATGATTACACAAATGGTACGCCTCTACTTCATGTACAAACAGAGAAACAAGATGTTTCCTATTTGTTTACAATAAAAATAAATTTTAAAAAAATGGTGGGAACAAAAAAAAAGATAATGACCAAGTATACTGTGTGAATATAAAAATATGGGAAACTTTAAATTTTACATTTAATGAAATGCTTGGTGCTTTTGCATGTGATGTTTCTATGTTCTAAGTGTCTCCATTTGTAAAATTTATAAAGTAGTAACTTTAATAGATATTATTTTATAGGTATTATCATAAATAACCCATTAAATATGCTAAATATAATCTAGTATAGAAACGTAATTGGGATTTGATTCTGCAACCCCCTGATTAAGTTCATGAAATGCACTATATCTTTGCAATGACATTGATTTGCCATTCATTCCCAGGTTAATTGAAGTAAGTCTTTAGATTATCCCCTTTACACGGCCAGAAACTATTCTCAATAAAGCTAAACTTTTGTCTAGCTTAATTCAAAACACAAAGGTAATATGCAAGTAGAGTTCATCAGAATATCTGTTTGATCCTTGGAATCAACAGCAGGTAGTGGACAATGAGTAATGAGTCAAGAAATGATAATTTAGATCCACTGGGAATAGAAAGTAAGAATTCAGACTTAAAAGCAGTTGGCAGTAGGACATCAGTTACCTCTCTGAGCCACAGAAATATTTCCAGAAATCAACACAAAATTTATTTTCCATACTTGAAGATGTAATAGGAGTTGGCATATGGAACAATGAATGACATCATCTTGAAACAGATGGTACATACTTTACTTTTGTTAAACTTGTTGAGTAATTAGTTGTAAACAATTCTGATTTTTTATGTGATATGCAATTCTTTTTTCCTGAAATTTTAAAAAGTCTTCTTAAAATATTCTAAAATTTAAAATTATTTCAGGAAGAGCACCAATCAACTATATATAAAATTTTATCTGCTTTTTCACTAGATTCATTATAGTCTGCTAATTAAAGATACTTTGTCCTTTTCCCTTTATTGAAAAACAATGAACTCCTGAGATTGAGAACTCTGTGTGAACAGTTAGATTCTGAAGCTTTACATCTCAGATATAGAACATTTGTTGGCTCCTACAGAGTTGTATATAACTTGTTTTAAGCTTCTAACTGGAAAAAATGATAAGAATATTTTGGAAACTCGATCACAGAACTTCAAGTCAGTAAAAACTAAGTTTTAGGTTATCATTCTATTTTTATATCTGTGTATTGTCTTTAGTCATATGTAAATTTTAGAAGCAGAGTGAAAGAGAAAGTCTGTGCACTGCAAAAATACATTTATTCTTGACACTACAGTGCAATGTTTTAAAAGGTGCTAGAATTAGTTATATTATCATGATCTACAGAATATTATGATGTCCACCTATTAAATAAAAATGCACTTACACAGTAGCAAAGTGATTTTTAATTATATCTGTTCTAAGACATCAAATAAAATTTAGTAGGCATTAAGATAATGCCTAGAACTGGGGCTACCCAAGCCTTTTGGAGAGCATGTCTCAACACCATGTGTCCTAGATGCTATATGTAGAGTATGGAACCTATTTGCCTGGCCTGGTTTCAATATTATTTTGGCTCCATCCCTTCTTTCTATGGCCCTATTCCTCCCTTTTGGAATGGAACTTTACTCTGTGACAGTGTGTATTACATATGTGTAACTTGCCAAGATTTGCAGATGAGGTTTCAAATTAGATATTTGGGCAATTCTGGAACTTAGAAGACTATAGATGCTCTTGGAGATAGACTAAATGCATTTTGCATTGTGAGATAGGCATGACCTTGGGGGACAAAGGATGAAAGGTTATGGTTTGAATGTGAGGTATCCCCAAGAACTTTGCATTAACACAGTAATATTCATAAGTTAAATGAGTTGGTTATGAAAACTGTAATCAGTCTGTCCTAATTTGAATGAACTAACTGGGTGATACAGTAGGCAGATGGGGCATGACTAGAGGAGATGGATTACTGGGAGCATATTCTAGAAGTGTTCGTCTTCCCTATGACTCCTTCCCCTCTCTCTCTGTGCGTCCTGGCTACCACGAAGGGAGCAGGGCTCCTCCACCACAACCTTCCACCATGATGTTCTGCTTCTCCTTGGGACCAGAGCAATGGTGTCAACACAGGATGGATTAAATTTCTGAAATTATGAGCCAAAATAAATTTTTCCTCCTCTAAGTTATCTTGTCAGGTATTTTGTTCACAGTGACAAGAGTTGACTAAAACCACAACCAAACCAAACTGGTTTCAAATTCAGCTTTTACTACTTTTTGGCACGTGACCTTGGTGAGGATATTAAGTTTCCAAAGCCTTGTTTTTTTTCACCTTTAAAGTTAGTGTAATAATATTACCAACCACATGCAACTTATGCGGGAGTTTTATTAAATAATATGTGTAAAGTACTATAAAATTTATATTACTTTTTAATAAATATAGCTTTCACTAGAATGAGTGTATCTAATTATAACTTCCACTGGAATGTGGCAGGGGTGAAGGGAAGGACACAAATTATTGAGGATATCATACAAAATTATTTATTTTATCCTAAAGAATAGGGTCTAATTTAAAATACAAGACTGTTCACTGTGTCATAACCAGAGAAATTTGTGATTAATTATGATTTTCCACCCATATCATACCTGTGCATACATATTCTACTTTCTTATACATTTCTTCATAACTCAGCTAATAAACATTGCCTTCATTATGCTTTATTAAAAGGTAGTTCATGACTTCTTAGGAAAGAAATAGATTCAACACCAAAAGATTAGAGTGATCAACTGCTTTTTGCTCTGTCATTGATTCATCAGTTTCTAACTGTTGGCCCCCTTTATTGAGAACTGTGACATCAGAGCTGGTCATTTAAATGCTGGTGACACCAGAAATGCAAGATCATTCATAGTCATGGACAGAGATTAGTGGAACATGTGTTCAACAAATAGATTTACTGCAGAAAGAGACCACTAAGTTCTCATGTAATTTTGTACTTCTTCCACAAACTGTAGCTTTATTGAATCTAGAGGCTATATTGATTTAAAAAAATAATAATAAAAACAATTTCTCCCATTTACACACTAGCAAAGAAAATTTTGTTTGAAGTAGGTAATTATCTTAGTTTTGCAGATAAAGTATTAAAGATGCTTTAAGAACAATGTGTTAATACTAAAAGAGGTGAAATTTAATGAAGATGGAATGATGTGGCGTGTGGTAAGTCATCAAAGGCTAGGAGCAAAAGGAAAGTCATAATAAAGAAGTGACCATTCATTCACACTGTCCAGCTTTTTACCTTTTGAAAATTAGCTAGAGAGAGTATAATGAGACAGTCCTAATGGGAGTGCAGTATGGAGTTTGTGTCACCATAAATGAGACAAAGAGCAGAGTAAAAGAATGTTGTTGACTGAATTTTGTCCAACCAAAATTTATATGTGGAAGTCCTAACCTGTGATACCTATAAATCTAACCGTATTTGAAGATAAGTTCTTCAAAGGGGTCATTAAGTTAAAATTAGGTCTTTAAGGTGTCCCTTTATCCAGTATGACTGGTGTCCTTATGGGACAAAATTGGGGCACAGACACATGTGACACAGAGGAAGGAACATGTAAAGGCAGAGGGAGAAGATGTCCATTCTCAAGTCAAGGAGAAAGGCCTCAGAGCAATCAACCCTACCTGCACCTTGATCTGCACCAGCAAACAGAAGTGAGAAAATAAATTTCTGGTATTTAAACTACTAATGCCATGATGTTTTGTTATGGCATTTCTAGCAAGAGTCAGAGTGAGAGAAAAAGGTCCCCCATTCTTTCATGGTATCCTGTATCATCTTCTCTCCTGTCCCATTCCTGTCAACGTGATTCTGATCTAGTATGAAAGCACATACATCTTCAAGAGGGTACTTGTTGAATGAATCCATTTCCAGATCTTTTGGGGGGTCCTAATTTAAAATCATATCCACATCATGTTAGAGAAAATGAATAATATTCCTGTTTCTTGAAATTTTTCTGTAATAATCCCCATTCTTCTTCAGACAAGATAGAAATCTTTGACCTGTTAAGGTTTATCACAATAAACTATGGGATTCCCCATGGGTTGACCTTCTCAGATCAACACATAAGTTGACCTCCTCAGATATAATAAAATTACCCATAAACATTAATTATTCAATGTGATATGTCAGTAGAAAGTTCAGTCATTGATTAATTGATTGATATCTAAGAACATTCGTGAATCAAGATAACATAAAGATATTAATATAGGCACTTTTTTCTTTCTATCTCTTGCTTGTCATTCTTACTGCTTTCCACTAGGAAGGCAGTCACCCTTGTAAAATCTAGGGATTTCAGTAGAGAGCTTCAGAAGTAAAATACTTTTAGATACTGTTTTTTGAAAAAGATTGCTTTAATTAGGGGATGAAATAGCCCAACAGGAGTGTTCACAGTTTAAGATGTCAAGTTCAAAATAAGCCAAGTCATTCCCAAATGTATTCTTCCTGATTCTAGGAGGCAAGTAAGTTCCATATACTTGGGCTCCAAGCCGAGGATTACATTTAGATGGCAATGGCAGTGTTTGGAGAGAAAAGTAACTTTTTGAAAGTAAACAGGGAGAGAAAATGGATTATGATACGGAAAACAAAATTCTAAATTCACAGACAAGGTGCATGTAAGCACAGCACATGGATCCAAGGCAGATAGCTCACTCTTTGCAGAGAAAGGTATGTATCTAGGAAACCACTATGTTTGTTACAAAAAGACGGAAGAACAGACAAAATCTGGAACAGAAAAGTAATCTACTGCCTTATGTGACTGAAAATTGCAGGAGTTAATTGACCAATTGTTGAAATACTGTCCCAGGTTTGAGTTGCCCTTTGTCTTTCACTTCTACTCATGGTCATATCACTGCTATTCTCTAGCAAGTTCTCCACTCTTGGTTTAAAAGAGCTCTAGCAGCTGCCAACTACACATGTCCTAAGCTTCATAGCTTAAAAGAAAGAGTATGATGCTCTTTTCCAGGGTCTCCTCTCCATAGGCTTCACTCATTTCATTGGGCCTGAACATGCCACATGTTTGTCTGCAAACCAATCACTGTAATATATGTATTTCTGGGAATTGAGGATAAATAAATTTTTGTCCAAACAACATGAAATGAGAGTAAAAGAACTGATAATTTTCAAGTAAAAAAATGGTTGTGCTAAAGGGAATAAAAATTCCAAGATTTCTATATCCACATACAACATGACAGTATAAAGCTGCAGGACATGAATGGAATATTGCAGGTTTAGACAAAGGAAGAAAGGAAGGAAGGAAAGAAGGAAGGAAGGAAGGAAGGAAGGAAGGAAGGAAGGAAGGAAGGAAGGAAGGAAGGAAGGAAGGAAGGAAATGAAACCAGTAATAAACAGTGAACAACTGATTATCTCATTTGGGGTATCACCTAGATAGAACATGGACAGGGAAAGATTCTGCAATAACATTAGACAACAATCTTATCCAACATAAGAGATGTGCAACAAAACAAATTTTATTGAATGGTTTATAGAGAATACTATTTACCTTACACTTGGATTTATGGAGTAAGCTATTTCTCTTCATAAGTATCTTTCATTTGCTTATTGGTGCCAAGCTTTCAAGATTAAATGTGGTTGTTAGAATCATGGACAGTCATCAGAGAAATAAGCAAATATGAAGATTATACTCAACTTGGAATAACTTTCGTAATAGCATATACATGAATTCAGTGCTAGCCACTCAACAATGTATTCGTGTACTGAAAGCCATCTTAAAAACTGTAGCTATGATGCTACCAGTTCATCAAAAGAGCTTAGAGAAAATGAGTAGGTGTGGATGGAGATGGGTGGTTTTGCTTAAGGATAAAGCCACTTCAAAGAAAATATCAAAGAAGAAAACAAAATCCTGGCATATATTATAGGTCCTTTTATATCTCTCTGGTTTAACATCCTATTTTGGACATATTAAAAATATACTTCTGTATTTCAGAGAAAGGAATCCTTTTGTTACCAGGCCTAAAGTTGTGTTTAATGTAAAAAGTAATGAAACACTATAAATATGATTCAACTGTAAGTATGTATGGAATATTTCAAGATCTAAATCCCACACATTTCAGCAGAATAAATAATGAAACCAGATGACCTCCTGTGGTGACAGATAGGCTCAGCTTTTGACAATGTAAGTCTTACATTTGCTCTAAGCTAGAATGTCTTTAAATTTGATGAGAAATAAAATGAAAATTTTATAATACACTATAACACATGAAACAAGACTCACTCATATAAACTAAGAATGAACTAAGAGCATTAATTTTCAATAACTTGAGCTATGTATAATTATACAAATATTTATTCTAAGTAGGTAAAGTAGAAGCAATTTTACAACAGAGCAGTTCAGTTTCCCAGGATAGTGAAGGTTTATGGTTAACTAGTTTGCTCTTTAATTCACAAGAATATTTGAAAATGAATTTATTTTATTTCTCTTGGTAACTTGATTAACTTCATGTATTTCATCAGGAGCCATCGTCCATACAAAAAATTAATACTTTAAAAAGTCAAATAAATCTTCATTTGGTTACCTAAATGTCTATGGTATAGGAACTAATTGCTCCCTATACCAAATTCTCTTTCTTAATCATTGCATTATATAGCTTTTCCCTCTAATACATTTGTTCAGACTATATATTTTCCTTTTGTTATTCATAATATCTCAAATCAATAAATGATAAAAAGTTCAGAGATACTAAAATTTGAGATTTTACATATAGCTTTCATTACTCCCCTATATTCTGAGATAGACTAACTGCCAAGCGTTTATTTATTTTTTCATGGCAAGACACCAGAATTTCTTTTTTCTTCAAGTTGTTATAGTTATCTGGAGATCTTTTCATTTTAGTTTTAAATTGAATCAATGGGGGGCAAGTGTGCATGCAGTTCAGAATGTATCACACAATGATTTTTCACTATAACTTTCCTGTGGGAACACTGTGCTACCAGACAAGTATTTTAGCTGCTTTCCATCAGATCATCTGTACCCACTTAAGGAATGCATAACTACTCTGAATCTTGTTTCATTTTATTAGGTTTTACTGTAGAAACTAATATCTTGGGTACATTAAAAGTAAGTACGGGGAGTTAAACTGATCAAATTAAGTTATATGTGTCTATGAATATGCCCAAATGAAACTCACCACTCTGTACAATTAATATGTAACAATATAAATATGCACAAATCAAGTAGTTATGGAAGACAAAGGACTTTTTTATCTCATTTAAGCCAACGTGCATGTGCAACAAATTTCTTTAAGTAAGATTACTTGAATTGTTTAAACCAAATTAACCAATCAGCTTTCTCAGTATTCCCTACATCTTAGCCTTTACTTATTCAAATACAGCTGTATTCATTGGTAATGGAGAGTACAGATTTCTCAGTACAAAAATTCAACTAATGTCTTATCAAGAAAGATGGGGAATCCGTTGTCTTCTATAATTGGAAGAAATGTAGATACAGATATCATTGTACCCAGAGACAAACAAAGGCACCAGAATTCTGTCTCACTTCATCTTCCCTCTTTTCATCTTCCTATATTCCCTTTATTTACAGTTTCATTACCCATGGTATTAAAGATGGACACAGTTCTTCCAGTTCCACACCATTCTCACAAATCAGGCAAAAGTATTGATTAGAAATAACTACAATGGGCTTTGATTTTGTTACATCTTTTTCCTAAACTTATATTTAGGTGAAAGAAAGATGAATCACTACAGTTGGATGAAAGGAAATGATGTATGGCATAGACTCAAATATGAGATTTACAATTCCCAAAGGTAGAGGGACAGGATCCCAAAGGAAAACATTGTGGACCTATAAAAGGACACCTGTGTCTTTTTGTATGTCCACAACACTTTCCTTTTTGTCCTTTTGGGACCTTTAGCAAGTGTCTCAACCACTTTATGAATTAACATTCTTTTCATGTATACACGAGAAAGTAACTTTGGAATTTCTATGATGATAAAGAGAATGGGAAGGATCATTCATAGAGAAGAGATTTTTTTTTTAAATTCTGGGGGGTACAAAAAGTCAAGAGAATCTTGTTGATCATTTAGTAGAAAGAATGAAATCATAAGCAAAGAAAGAAGAGGAGAAAGTCTTTAGAAAAAAATAGAAGTGAATCTGTCTATGAATCTGAAAGAACTCTACATTTGAAATTATCAGAAAATGAGTAGATGAAATAAAAGATTAGGAGGTGTATTGGCAACATGTTTCAAGAGCAACAGGCACTTTTACCTTCCTCTTCTCATTCCATACACTCCACCACCTGACCTGCAAGCAATTGAGTAGTTGCTTTCAGTCAAAAAGAATAGTGTTCTATAAAGAAATTAAAATATTGAGGAAGAAATCATAGCAGGTATTCATGCCTTGGATCGGAGCCTCTCCAATCTGATTTGCGTCTATGTTACACTGAAGATTAGCTCTGCACTGCATAACCTAGAGAGAAGTTTGCAAGATCAGCACCCAGTATTCACTGTCCTTTCTAACAGTCCAATCTTTAGGAGGGAAGAATTCATAATGACATCATTATACCCACAAAGGAAATCCATGCCAGTCACCAAGAATAACCAGCTCAAGTTCTTTCGAAACATGATGAGACTATTAAAGATTACTAGATATCTGAAAAATTCAGAAACAACAAAAATTCAGAAGGCCAAAATAATATAACAATTCACTCTATACAAGTAGACCATTTAAGGAACAGAAATAACTTTAAAGAGTCAAACATCTTCAAAGAAATTCAGACCAGGAAACTTTGCCCCCAAACTGTACAGGATGTTACTTAAAGCAACAACTTGGAGCCCAGTGCGGCTGTACACTCCTGTAATCCCAGGGGCTCGGAAGACTGAGGCAGGAGGGTCACAAGTTCAAAACCAGCCGTAGCAAAAGTGAGGTGCTAAACAGCTCAGTGAGTCTAAATAAAATACAAAATAGGTTTGGGGATGTGGTTGAGTGGTCAAGTGCCCCTGAGTTCAATCCCCAGTACATAAAACAAACAAACAAACAAAAAAAAAAAAAAAAAAAACTTGGGATTAGGAAACAACAAAAAAGAGAAATAGAGAAATAGAGGCAATAAGTAAATAAATGTAAAGCAACTGAAGATAATAATCTAGACTTGAGAGCATCACAAGCCTGAAGTTATGGGGGTCCATACATTGACAAACTAGATGAGTAAAAGACACACTGGTATTTAGGAATATAGAGGATCTGACAGGATATCAAAGAAAAAAAATGTCTCATTACAAAGAATGGAAATTAAAGTGACATTTTTCTTCTCAATGTAATACAAAATGGTTGAGGTCTTTGAGGCAATGCCTCAAATCTCTGAAAAAAAAAAAAAAAAGTGACTTTTGAATGAATAATAGTCCATTCAGGAAAGCTACCAATTTAGAAGAAGGGGAAAATAAAAACTTTCTCCATCAAATAAAGCACTCAGTTTAATTTTCATACAACATAATGCACCAAAACAAGAAACTAAAATACATGGTTACCAGAAATAAGTAGGGAATAAACCAAATGCAAGGAGGACAAAGTTCCAAGATGACAATGGTACACAAAGTTCAGAGATCAGTCCAAAATATAATATATTTTGTGGGATCATATTGTCTTTATAAAAATAATAAAATGCATATCAAAAAACCAATAGCATCAAAAGATACAAAATGTAACACAGACTATTATAAAATAAATGGAGCAAAAGATGAACAATGGGAGAGAAAATGATAGAGAAAGAAAAAGGTAGGGATTTGTCAATGTCTTAAAAATAATGATCAAATATGAAATTAAAATATGGCATGATTTCAATGACTAGGAAATTAAAGAAAAAATCTATTTCACCTTGGTGTTAAGAGTATTCTCTTTCAAAGAACAATAGTTGTCGCGTCCCCTCTGCCCGCAGAGAGAGACACGGCAAATGTCTGAAGCTTTGGAAGTTTATTGTGCACAGGTTCTTTCCTACGCTTCTCTTACCCCTAGCTTCTTCGCACTTTCAGCTTTCCTTTTCCCAGCTCCTTCCACTCCCGCGTACTTCCTCCTTCCAGCTCTGTTCCCGCTGCTGCCGCGGCCGCCGTCGCTGCTGTCGCCGCCGCCGGTTCTTCCGCTTCTTCCGTCCCTTCCTCAGCTTCCCCTCTACTCTCCCACCCACCAGGCTTATATACACTTCAGTCAATCAGGGGAGAGTACACAAGATAAACGCGGACAGCTGCAGGCACAGGACGGGTGCACGAGGGGGGGGCATGCCCTAGTCACATCATTAACTAGCCAATTATTGGAATTCGCTGGTTGTTTACTGTATAGCTGGCCGCCTCTGGCTCAGCGTCAGGCGCCATCTTGACCATGCCCGAGGCTGGGGTTCCCGGAAAACCCCACAAATAGTGATTCAAAAACATTTTGTCTACAGAGTCTAAGGCTCACATGGTCACAAAAACAGAAAGGAACTTATTTCCTTTTCTCTTTTTAGAATTTGTTAAAATAAAACTCAAAGATTGATTTATGATTACACAAAAAAGCATAATATTATTACCTGTGATCATGCAAAAACAAAGGTACACCTGCAAAAATTTTGGATGCTGTGATAGACAGGAGAGGTAGAAAGAAACATGAGAATTCTAATATTACCTTCGCAGTGATGAGTCAAGACATACTATTAAATTAAGTGGGATAAGAAATAGAGTTTCATAAAGGATTTACATAAAGGACAGACTCCCTTGTTAGACTTTCTGCTGTCCACTTTATACCTCCTGTTATGGTTTGGATGTGAGGTGTCCCCTAGAATCGTATGTGTGAGACAATGCAAGAAGATTGAGAGGAGAAATGATTGGGTTGTAAGAGTCTTAACCCAGTGATTTAATTCCCTGATAGGGATTAACTGAGCGGTAACTGAAGTGGTAGGTTACAGATGGAGGGGGTGGGAATTGGGGCATGGCTCTAGGGTATATATTTGTATCTGGCAAGTGGACTTCTTTTCTCTGTTTCCTGATAACCATCATGTGAGCTGCTTCCCTCTGCCACACTCTCCTGCCATGAAGTTTTAGCCTTGCCTGGAGCCCTGAGGAATGGAGCTGGCCTTCTATGGACTAAGACCTCTGAAACTATGAGCCCTCAAATAAACTTTCCTCCTCTAAGGTTGTTCTGGTCAGGTCCTTCAGTTCCAGCAGTGAAAAAGCTGACTAAAACACCTCCTTTGAAGATTTTTTTTTTTTTTTTGTATTGCTGAAGAGACTTAGGAGCCTCATTACCCCCAGAATTTCTTTCTTTCCTTGTGTGATTTCGGGTTAGAGTTGAGCAACTCATGAAATAAGTGTAGTGTTTTAGTCAGCTTTTACACTGTTGTGACCAAAAGACCTGAGGAGAACAAAAAAGAGGAGAGAAAGTTTATCTGGGGCTCATAGTTTCAGTGGCGGACTGACTTCATAACTCTGAGCCTAAGTTGAGGCAGAGCATCATGGAGGAACAGTATGGTGGAGGAAAGCTGCTCAGGACATGACAATGGGTAAGAGAGAGAGTTCTGTTCACCAGGGACAAAATATATACAAACACAAAAGGTATGACCTACCTCCTCTAGCCACATTCTACCTACCTACAGTTACCACCAAGTTAATTCATATTGGAGGATTAATCCATTAATTAGGTTACAACTCTCATAATTTAATCATTCCACCTCTGAAACATTCTTGCTTTGTCTCCCCATGAGCTTTTAGTAGACACCTCATATCCAAACTACAACAGGAAGTCACTATCCTCTGGAGGCATCTGTGGCCTGATGCAACAGACAGTGTAAGACTGAAAGAGGCGTCTTTAGGAAACATGAAGACTACTCATTTTACTACTAGATATGAACACAATACAAAACATTCTCCTTAAAGACTGGAAAATAGCAGACGATTACTGGCAAGGTCTTGAAAATAATCTGATTTGCTGATTAAGGCTGAGACATAATTTTTATCTTTTCTGACATTTGGAATTGACTTCCTCAAGGTTACCTCCAAATCTGCCAATGTTTGTGCAGTGCCAATGATATATTAAAACTTTAATCCTGGCCATACATGGTATAATATATGCTTTCCTCACCAGATTCTGTATGATAGAAGCTATAAACAATTTGGAGAGGGGAGGAAGTAGGCATGAGTGTGAATACTTCAAGCACAGGGAAATTACTGTCAACAACATTTAGAATTAATAAAACAGAAATGATCTATGGGTAGGCTTGGAATGGGAAAAGTTCAACTAGGGTTAAGGGATAAAGAAACTCTTTTATTATAAATCCATATGCAATTCTTTTAAAAATTTGTTTTTACATCGATACATAAAAACATAGCAAGTATACATATTAATGGTATACCATATGTTTTAATTTTATAAATTTGTTTTGATAGCATGTATACATTATGTAATTTAAAAAATCATACTTAACATATCTAGCTCCTCAAACATTTTATGATTTATTTATGGTTAAAACAGTCAATATTCTTTATTCCAAGTTTCAAAATATACAGTACATTACTGATACCTCTAGTTTCCCTACTGTGCAGTAGCACACAAAAACTTCTTGCTCCCATCTAACTATATTTATCAACATTTTTCCATTCCTCTCTATCCTTTATCTCCCCAGCCCTTAGTAACCACCACTCCACTCTCAAATCCTATGAGGTCATCTTTTTCAGTTTTCACATATGAGCGGGATCATGAGGTCCTTGACTTTCTGTGCCTGACTTATTTTATGTAATATAATGACTTCTGGTTTCATACACGTTGTCACATATGATCAGACATCATGTTTTATGGCTAAGTAGAACTTTATTATGCATATGTATTATTTTGTGATTTTACATGCATATGTATTTTTTGTGATTTTACATCTTTTCAAACCTTCACTTTTCCAATCTTAATTCAGTGTTTCTGTAATATTGCCCTGTTTTCCAATTGCTGCTGTAACAATTTACCATTAACATGGAGATTTAAAACAATACATACTTATTATCTCACAGTTCTGAATGTGAGAGATCTGATATGAGTCTCACTGAGCTAAATAAGATTTCAGCAAGGTTGCTTTACTTATGAAGACTTCAGGAAAGAATCAATTTCTTGCCTTTTCCAGGTTGTAGAGGTCATCGGCATCTTCCATGCCAGCAGAGTAACATCTTCAAAATTTTGATTCTGACCTATACTATGCCTCCTTTTTCCATTAAAAACAAACAAATAAACAAAAAACTACAATTGTATTGGATCCAAAGAATAATCCCAAACATTACTCTTATTTTAAGACAGATAATAGATGACCTTACATTTCTTTACAACTTTAATTCCTCTTTGATATGTAACATCCACAGGTTCTATGGTTTAGGACATGGACATCTTTTGGGAGAATTATACCTACCACAGTTATTTTCTTTATAGTTTCCTCTACTCAGATAGTGTGTGATTTGAGGTAACTTTCTTAAATCTCTCTGTCTTACTTTTCTCACCTATAAAATTAAGTTTAAATATTATAAACCTTCTATTTGCATGTGTATACTTACACCCAGGTTGTAATTTTAATTAGTTTATTTTAATTAATTTGGTCCAAGGAATACGTTGGTTGTGTATAGTATTTACATTTGAACCTCTAAATGATAAGAATAAAAATCATGTCTTATTCAATTTCATACTTTCAGTGCTTTATACATATTGATTTTCAGTTTTTTTTCATATCTAAACATATGTGAACTGAGCATCTTTCAGAGAAACCTGAAGAGATATTTTCTTGCATTTTCACACATGAATTTCACAAGTAGGCAAAAGAGATCATTTTTCAGTGTAGCACACTTTAAGGTCATGGACTGACACCCCTATTTTGGGGAAATATATCAGATTATTTCTTATCAAAACGTTTCTTCATTCTCAAAATCATCTTTCAGTTATAAACTGTGTTTTTAAATAGGAAGAGGAGAAGCATACATAAATTAGGGGAAAAGCAGAATTTGAAAAGGAGGACGGTACAAGAGGGACCAAATTTGGCCCATAATCTATTGAGGAAAGACAGTCCTAGACTGCACAGAATTCACTTAACTTGGGCCATGTACATCATTGCCAGGAACCTAGAGCAAAGACTACTGATTTCATTACTTCCCTGTACAGGTGACCCTGATCCATGTCTGCTATAATAAAATCTGTCCTGAACAAAGATAAGCATCTTCATTCACTTATTCATATATTCATTTCATTTTCTTGTTTAATGATCACCATGTATGAGACAATGTACTAGACATTAGGTTTATAAGAGTAAATATATTAAGCACACTCAGGAGATTGCAGGCTTATGTGTGAGAATATAAAATGTGGAGCTCTGTTCAATGAAATCACCTTTTGCTTAGTATCAACCATTTTCTCAGTTTTATCTTTTAGTCTTAAGATACTTACAAAAAAATGAATAGAACTCATGCTGTTTATAAATACTTAGAGATTTTATTCTTTTAAAAATATAAAATATAATAGTAAATGAACATGATTTTATTAAATGTATGCTTTCTTAAAAAGAACTGAAACTTTGATTTTGGCAAATATTTCTGGTTATTATATATGAACAGATAGAATAAAGCTTATAAAGTTGTATCTTTCATAACCCCTTTCTCTAAAGATCCACAATTTTCTGGTTTCGCATTTTTCTTTCTTTTCACTTTTCATATTCTTGTGTTCAATCTATGTGTCCAATACAGTTACCGCTTTCATGACTGAACTGGTAGCCAGAGCACAGGATACTTATAATATTTTATCTGCGTATTATACCTGGAGGTGATTCCTATTAAGATAGTTATATTGCTGAAATGAGAAGTTAGTTGTCTTTTACACTACATTCTTGAACTGGATAAATCAGGAAAAGAAATGAGAATGTTTTCATTTTACATTATCTTTTGGACATCTGTGTGATACGTTCTGCTAGGTCAGAGGGACAAAAAGATCATTAATATTCTATTCCTCTGACAAGGAGATCATGGTCTAATGTATAAATAAGGATTATGTTGGGCACACGATAAATGTACAACCCAATTTTTTTTTTATTGTTTTACCTATTGTTGGTCAACTCAACACCAGTTCTTTTTTATTCCCATTCCAATTCACCTTGCATGCTGTCACACTAACTATATTTTCTCTAAAACCTCAAGTCTCTCCTTTCTACAATCTTGCTTTAAAAATCTTATATACTATCTTAATATCACTTAGAAGTAGTTCTCATAATAATTTTGACAATGGGCCCCTTGCATCACTTTTCATTTGAAAAAATAAACTCAGTTATAAAGTTCTGAGCTATTTTTTTCCTTAAAAAAATAAGAACAAATGGATATTTAACTCAGTAATTTATTACTCTCCTTGGGTCGTTTATTAGTAGTTTATTAAATAACAGAATTTCACAGTCTACAAAGTTATAGGAAGAGATTATGTTTATAAACTTTAGCAGTAGTGATATGGGTGATTTATTTTGAAACTCACTACTACAAAGATTAAAAAATCAGTAGGTGGTAAAATATATGCATCTTGGTAACAAAACACACCACAGAATAAACCAAATATCTTTTAACATTCAAAACTGAACATAATGGCAACCAATATTTCATTATGAAACAGAAGTAATAGCTTTTTATTTAGAATGTAAAAGCCATGTTAAAAGCACTTCCTTTTTATTATTTTTATTTGTTCTAAATAGTTATACATGACAGCAGAATGCTTTTTGATACATCATACATAAATGGGTAGAACTTCTCACTTCTCTGATTGTATATTATGTAGAATTACACGAGTTCTGTAATCATATATGCACATGTGGTCATAATGTCCGTCCAATTCATTCTACTATTCTTTCTACCCCTATATCCCCTCCCCTCCTTCACTTCCCTCTGTCCCTTTTATTATCTCATTTATTTCTTGTAAAACCACTACCAGTAAGTTATGTTTTTATTGCCAATTTACTCCTAAAGAAACTGAGGCACAGAAAGTTTTAGTAGATGGTGATGCCGTTACATAATGCAGTGTCAAAATCAGGATTTAAGTCAGGAAGTTTGAAATCACAGTTAATACAGGAAAAATTGGAAACCAAGAATTCTTAAAAAAATGTTAAAAATACACTGGGAAAGAAACATCTGTGTTATAACTCCTTCTATAGTATCAGAAAATAGAACCCAAAAGGGATTAAGCAGCAGAATAATTTATGGGTTAAAGTAGTTCCAAGAGAGATAAATAAATAAATAAATAAATAAATAAATAAAATCTTCACAAATAACTTGATTCAAGAGCACACACAGATAATGCCCTCTCTCTTTAATTGCAACTATGTTTTCCTCTACCTCTACTTCTATGTTTAGTTCTCATTTGGTATGAAGAGTGCATTCACACTCAAAATTACCAGGTTAAATTTCAAAGAAGAAAGTAAATGGAAAGGGAGAGACTGACTTCTGCAGAATTCTTAGCTTTATATCTATGCTGCATTATTACAAAACCATCCCTGCACCAAGCAATGTGACCAGCATAATGTGAGGTTCTGCTTGACCAATTCTGATTATCTGATTTGCATTCTCAGCTCTGGTCCTACAACTGAAATCAAAGCAACCAAAGCATCACAAACTGATCTTGGGAGATATTTTATTTCCTAAAGAAAAATATATGGCATGCTAATACTTGAAGGGTGAGAAATCACTAGTCAGTAAGAAGATGTTCAAAACACAAGTGTGCAGCTCTTCTTAAATCTGTAGGAATTGCAATTTTCTCCTTGCACATGTCTGTGTTGTAGAAACTGCACCGTGCTGACAATTTAATGGTAGCCTGACTTGTTTTTGAATATTGGATTTTAGCTTTCAGAAACCCAACTGCATTCTAAATCTACTGTATGGCTACAAGGCCAAGAATAACTTAATACAAGCTGATTACTGGTAAGAAAGTGATTCTTATACTCAAAAATAAAAGGCATTTGACTACAAGAACTAAATAAGAGTCTTATTTTATAAGGTCTTTCGTATGAGATAGATGATCTAACTCCACAGGTTGGGAACTTTCAGTCAATAATACTGAAATACCTATCATGGCATACAGTACGTGGTTTATATTCATGATTTACATCCTGTATAGATTATACTCATGCACCTGGTATGTTTCCTTCCCAAAATTTTCACTTATTAGTGAGAAGGATGGTGTTCTATTAAACACTGTCTCTCTAAAACCTAGCACAAAATTGTGTCTACAACATAGCAAACCTCCTAAGTACAGTATTTCAATACATCTAAAATATAATCTCATGTATAGTGTACTATTACATCACATACCACTGAGACAGAAAAATAATATTAAAAGCTAAAATGTATTAATAAATTTAATAGTTAAAATGTGGGTTTTCATCAGGTATTCTTGAAACTTCTTAACATTGATTCTGACCTTTCGGAATGTCTTTCAACTCAGATAGATGGCTATCTATTTTTCCACGTAATATTTAATTTAATGCCATTAGTGATGTCACTGATACAGTATTTCTTTAAAGGGTTCTCAGCAATTCTTATTGCACCTTCTTGAACTCATGGATCAAGGACTCACTTGCCTTCTTCAAATAGGACTAAAATGTTTACTGATGAAGATGTCAATAGCTTGCAGTTGCCTCGTTCTGTCACTACAAGGAATAACCAAGTCAGGGCATTATTAGGTTGAAGTATGTTTGAAATTAAAAAACGACTAAAAATAAAAGTTGCATCTTACATTTTCAACATATAATAATGAAATATATTAAACATAGAGAAAAATTGAAATATTTTTCAGTGAATAGCCAGTTACTAGATGATATAATTAATGTTTTATAATTCTTGCCATATCACAATCTCTCTATTCATCCATCAAACTATATTATTTTTAATGCACTATAAAGCTAGTTGAGGACAACTGAACAGATTCCTACAAAAGGATGTGTATAATTACCTAGAACTTAAATTTTCTTTCTTTTGAGATAACATTTACAATCAATTAATTGAACAGATATTTAGAATTCCATTAAATGAGCTTCCATGAAAGCATGCACTTGTACAAACCAATCTCAGGTGAAAGTTTAAAATGTTACCATTACCCCAGAAACTTCCTTTGTGTCCCTTCACAGTAAATCACTACACCAACTCCCCAGATATAAATGCTTATTTTTTAAAATTATTTATTTATTTATTTATTTTTTACAGACTGCATTTTGATTCATTGTACTAATGGGGTACATCATTTTGTTTCTATGGTTGTACATGATGTACATGTATTTTTAATTCTTTTTGCCAATTCTATAACCTCTTATAAATACAGTCATAAAGTATTTATTGTTTGGTACACTCCATCTCTCTTCTCTTTTATGTCTTTGAGATTCCATTCATGTTTTTACATATTTTAAGCTTACTCTTTTTTATTGCTGAGTTTTTCATTCCATTTAATGAACATACACAATTTATCCATTCTCTTACTGGTGGAAACCTGAATGCTCCCAGAAATTTTGGCCATTATAAATATAACCTGTATAAATATTCTCGTAGATATCTTTTGGGGCCATGCCTTTAATTTTATTAGGAAAATACTTAAGACTGAAATTTCTGGATCATGATTATATATGTGTTTAGTTTAATAATAAACAATCAAGGTTTTTCAAAATGATTATAATATTTTAAACTCATACCAACAATATTTAAATATTCTAATTTCTCTACATTCTTGCCAACATTTAATGTTGTCAGTCTTTTTCATTTTAGTCATTTTGGTAATTGAAAGGTGGTTTTCATATGATTTTTTCATGATGCTAATAATATTGCACATTGTTTCATGTACTTTTTTATGCTTATATCTTTTGTTTGTGAAACATCTATTAAATATTTTGCTAATTTATATTAGTTTGTGTATTTTTTATATTTTTGAGCTGCAGGATTTCTTTTATCTCTTGGATGCCAGTCCTTTGTCAGATACATTTTTTGCAAATGTCTCAAATATTTTTCCACATTTATGTCTGCCAATATATTCATTCCCCTAAAGACATTTTTTAATTAACAAAAGTTCCGTTTGATAAGATCTGATTCAGTATTTTTTCTTTTACATTATTTATTTTTATATCCAAACGAACTTTAGCTTACTGACAAGTTGCAAAAATATTCTCTTAAAGTTTCTTCTAAAACTTCTATATTGCTTAGCTTTTATGGTACATAACATTATTAATCACATTCAGATTAATTTGGGGTTTAACGAGAAATTGGATGCGGTTGAAATTTCTTTTTCACAATAGGTATCCAATTGTTTCACCAATATTTATTGAAGAAAATGTTTCTCTCTGTATTTTTCCCAATTCATCATATGGTAAGTATTTTTAGATTGTTGTTTTGGGCATTACAAATTATATGTTATAACATATAATCTGACTTTTATATTTCTCCAAAACCTTTTTTTGCAATAACATGTCTTTTAACTTGGCTGAACTCAAATTTCAGATTCTTGTTTTTCCTTCAGTGGAAGAAAGCTGAAATGTTTTATCAGTTAATTTAACGATTTTTGAGCTGATTTGAATCTTCCCTATGCATGCATTTCCAGGGAACAACCAACAATGTGTGAAGAATTTATAGATAGAAAAATGTATTTCACTCTCTCACTTTCTTCTTTCCAGGATGTCATTGCTAGCTTTCCAGTAAGTTTTCCCTGAACCCTGTCCTGTTCTTCAATACAAGAAGAATGGGAGTTTTCCACTGAAATTTTAACTGACCCACTGTATATGTGGGCCTGCCCTCCATTAAAGACTGTAAAAATGGGAAAGTTAACTACTGCCACCTTCATCTTGGACTACCATCTCCCCTTCAGTGTTTGCCTCTTTTTGTCTGCCAGGACCAGCAGAACCAAACTCTCCAGTTCAGTAAGGGGCAAAGAGGGATTTTAAAATAAACATTCACAAACACAGATATTGCAGATTAAGCTGGGATCAGGTGGAATTCTGCATTCTGATGGAGATGCAGATCTAAAGAGTTATGCCAGCAACCTTTATTTATATATGTCTCATTATCAGTTTAAAGACTATACAAGCATTATTATTTGTATTCAGGAAAGTCAGAGAAACCAGGACATCTATGTAGCTTTTCCATAGTTGCAATCCACAGTTGAAAAGTGCAATGTTAGGAGCTCTGTGTAGCTCTCAAGAAACTCCTTTGTTTAAAGTTACTGTAAAGCAGGCAGGAACCAGAGAAGTGGAACTAGTGAAACATTGTGGTTGTCTAGTATAAGAATTCCTTCCTTCCCAGGAGCTTGTGCCTGGGATCAAGGTCAGAGCTAAAAAGAACTCATGCACAGATCCTTCTCATGCAAGGCATTGCCACAGCAGCTAGGCATCCTGTGCCCTTGCACAAAAACATTCCCAGGCACCAGGCATCCACAGCCATGAGGTCATCAGAGACCCCTGATCTCAGTCACTGCTCTCCCATACTCTGTCACTGCTCTCCACATTTGTCCACCCTCAAGTTTTCAAATAGCTATTTTATAGACTTTGTCAAGTTTGTAATTTTGATCTAGAGTATGTTTGGTCCAAAATGAGCTACTCAATAACTTAAATGAAAATTTTAAATTCATTTTTATATCCATTAATGAATAATGATTTCTTCCACCAATGAAAAGGATGGTAGTACAGTGTGATTTTCAATAAGATTAGTGATAAATTTTATTTGGTTTCTTTAAAAAACAAATCAGAAATTCTGGGTTAATAGAATATAAACTAGTAGTGGAGAGATAAATGTAATTAATGAAGTAAAAGATAAGATTAAGTTTTGTTTTGTTTAATGAATTTTTGCCAAATACGCAAAAACTACAAGAAAGCTACTCCTGTTTTTCCCCTTTTAGAACTAGTAGTATTTCATATGCCCAATAGATAGGTTTATGTTACTTTAAAAATTCCTGTGTTATCCAAGAGATAAATTTTTTTTAAGGCAAGTGTCTTAAAACAAGATTCCAAATTTTGGCTAAATATTTTATTCCTCTCATAATTCTAAATGCAAAATGAAATCTCTATTCTTTTAATATATAATTCTGTGACCTTCTATAAATTAAACAGGGAAATATGAAAATAAATGGACCACTATTATAATTAAATCAATAAAAAAACACAGAGGCTAACCAGTTTCCCATTACTGATTTTATATACCTAGTGTCCAAACATCTGATTAAAAGTGATTCTATCAATCCTTTCATATAAAATTTACCAAAAATTCTCTAAATATTGTGAAATAAGAGTCTAAATGTTTTTAACACATAAAAGATTTTTTAGGATTAGTTTTTTCAGTAATACTGTTAGGCAGCCAGTAATTATTGGATGTCTACATATGCAGGCACTATGCAAACAACAGTTATTACAGAAGAAGAAAGTTAAAGACTGATAGAAACAAACTACTCAACCATAAGAAAGAGAAACAAAAATGTTATATCTTTAAAAAATTAAGACTAGGGTTGGGGATATAGCTCAGTTGGTACAGTGCTTGCCTAGCATGTACAAGGCCCTGGGTTCAAGCACCAGCATCTCCACACACACACACACACACACACACACACACAAAAAAAAAAAAAAAGATTAAGACTGGCATTTGGAAAGAATTAGAACATGGGAAGTTATGAGATTAAAAATTTTAAAAGGTAAAAATAATGAAATCCAAATAAATGAAATCCAAATCAAAACCAGCTTTGCCAAAATGAAATGAAATACAATTTATGAGGAGGAAAGAACATAATGGACTATGTTTATGACAAACTAAAGGCCCATGACTGGACATGTAAATATGAAGCTTAGGTGACAAAAGCACAGTGGTTAAAATAAAAAATAATTAGGATTAAATTGGGTAGAATATAAGTTGGGAAGATATGTATCAAACAAAATGAATAAAACATAAGTGACTATATATCAAGTTGAAATAAAATGCTGCTAAAAATATACCATCTCAAAAAATATGAAAGTTGGAATTTGACAGTGAAAAGACTGGCTCTCATTCCAGAGATGACATTCGGTGCCTTCTAAACTTCACCTTTTTTGTAACATATTTATTTCATCGATCTTATGTAGGTATACAGCTTAAATTTAAAAAGCAGATACATTTTTATAGATTTTCTATGAGAACTTGTGGTTCAGACATATTCAGAATGGAGTTATGGTGTACTGTAATTTTTCAGTTTGTGACCTTAAGGAAGTTCTCATTCTAATCCTAAGGGAATTAAATAGAGTTTTGCATCTTGAACTTGTAAAAATGAATAAACCCACTGAAATAATAAAAACAATAAAAGAAAATGTGTTCCATTTTGAAAGACCTTTAGTGAGATTTGGTTTCTCACATACACAAAAATAAGTCTCAGCATTTATATGTGCTCCTAAAATTTCCAAGTTGCACTGTCTACATTTGATTTATAGACTTGCCTTGTATTCCATTACCTACAATAGATAAACTATGTAATAAATGACTTAACTAAATTCCCTGGCAACATCCTGAGATAAGAAAAACGTTGCAAAGAAAGATGTTAGGATAAAATCTATTTTTGTAACAAGATCCTCATATATTCATATTCATTCTGCACTGATTAATAATGAGAATAAACTTAGTCTAAATTGCTATTGCTATTTTTCAATTATCATGATACCCATGTTGATTAGTAGTTTAACATGTCTACCTTTGGAATATATCTTAACAATTGATGGCATCTTAAAATCACTCTTACTGGGCATAAAGGAGACAAAAATATGCTATGTGCCTGCTTATGTATTGACATTACTTCTGGTAGTGTGACAAGATAATCATAAAGGGTTAATGTTTAAGAATACATTATTTAAGAATTACTTAAAGAAATAGCAATAGTTGTCTAAAACTCTTCAATTGATATCTTCTGGAAAGATCAACAATGCACCAGCATTAACTATTAGTGGCTTGAATTAAAATCCATGGGAAAATAGTGAAGAACTTTAAAGGAAGAGAATCACCAACACATGTAATGACACAGAAAATGAAATTATAAGAAAAAATGTGGACACTACTGACACTGAAGGTAAATGTGTTCACATAATTCACTCTTAACCAATTTAATTTGCTCATGTTGTTCCTTATATGAATGTGATATACAAAATGTATGTGTAATAAAATTTTTCAAAAACAAAAATAAGACATTTAGTCAAAATATTCTCTATCTTTTCTAGAGTAATTAAAATAAGTTATCATATTATTAAAATCATAAAAAGTTTCTATATTTAAATTATATTTAAATTTGTAATTAGATTAACAAATTATCTCATATTTAGTACATATGTAGTATCGTATAGCTACTGAAGAGGGTAATGCTGGGGCCCAGAGTTGGTGGGTTCAAATCCTGTCTTTGAATGCTTCATTCAATTACTTAACTTCCTTATGTCTCTGTCCTATTATCTATAATGTAAGGATATAACATAATACATTATAAGTTTATTGTAAAATGCTTATTGTAGTGTCTCCTGCATCATTACTGTATAGTAGTTTGTATTTAGTACACAAAGAGGAGAAAACCAAACTTCAAAACTATGAATGCTGTAAATCATTATCTGTTTACTTATCAATACTTTCTGGACTATCAACATGTTATCTTTGAAACCATGAGTGAGGGATGAGTTATGTGATGGAATATTAGAATCAATAGAGGGTTTTAAGAAATATATCCACACACAAGCCACCGGAAGTCTCTGAAGTCAGGATTCAGGACAGGGGTGAGGGAGAAAGTGAAGGTAGAGCAGGTGGGTTACTCTCTTAGGCCTAAACACCTAAAGCCATTTTTCAAGGATCTAGATCACAGAACAACTCACCAAGAAAGACTGCCTAATATTTAAACATTTCAATCTTCTTTTCCTATCTCTCTTCTGAAAAACAAGAGGTGATAATTTTTCAGTTACTCCTTTCTCTAGAGAGGAAAGAAGAAATTAGTAGCCCATGTTCTTTGTGTCCTTTATCTCATCAAAGTTTCTTTCACCTACACTATAAAGTTTCTTTCAGAACTCTATAACTACATTTTTGATAACAATAAGCACACTTCCATATATTGATAGACATTGCTATATATAAATTCTTTATGTTTAGGTACAATTTTATTATTTTTTCAACCTATAGCAACCAATATTTTCCAGAGCTTACTGTGACTAAGACAACACTAGATTCCTTTCCAGATGTATATGATTTCTGAAATGTTAGTCCCATTTGGTTCTTTGTTAATTCGAAAACTGTTGCTCAGTTCCACTAGTGTGTGTTTTTTATGGATCCTTCATTTATTCAAGCAACAAATTACTGTTGGTGAGCTTGTTATGTACTTGCCAAAATAATGAAAACCAAAATACAGTCCCTGTCTTCTGAATCACTGGGGAGAAAACCAACACCTCTGAAAAAGAACAGAAGGCAACTCTCAAGTTATCAAAATTCTATACAAAACTTTATTTTTTCCCCATTCAAATCTATCAAAATGAAACGAAAAGTTCCTCACTGTATCAATATAGAAAGTGCAGGTGGGACAGATTTTACAAGTTTGGGAAGCCAAAATGGATGTTCCAGTATGTGTAGGAGCAGTACTGCCCTAGCCAAAAGGGTTAACATGTGGCTGCTGAGATTTGTGGATTTGGTGACAAAAAAAAAAAAATTTAAATAGCAGATGTAGAATGCAGAATATAGTATGAGGCAATTCAAATCAATGTGATATTCAAAGTAAAGAGGCCAAGAAAGCACATAGCAATTGGCAGTAACAAAAGGAGCAGCAATGGAGGATATTTTGTGGGGTGGTTTAGCCTGCCTTGCACTGTGGCAACTGATGCTAAATGTGAAAGTAACTACACAACATAAAATCTCTACATTCATTGAAATAATGTATTTATTCATCAGTTTACTAAATATTGGTTGAGCTCCAATTCTACTTTAGACAACGTTCTAGACATTAAGCACACAGAAAAGAAAATAAAAAAGATCAACACGCTGCCAATTTCTGTTAGAGAAGATTGATTAAAACACAAATCTTTTGTATGGTGGATGGTCATAAATCCTCTGGGGGAAAAGCATGAGACAACAGAGCTAGAAAATGTTGGGGGGGGCAGTCAACTATGGTTCAGTGGCAGTGGCCTTTAAACAGGGTCCCAAGAAAAACAAGAAGCAGGCAACAAGGATTCTTAGAGAACCTTCCAGGCAGAGGAGAAGAAACAATCAAGAGCCTGACTCTAGAACTTTCCTCTTGAATCCAGAGATTACACGAGTGGACAACACTGAAGAATAAGCCTACGAATAGTTTATGAATTAAGTTGCTTGACTTCCTTATGTCTCTGTTCTATTATCTATAATGTAAGGACATAACATAATATACTATAAGTTTATTGTTTATTTATTACACCAAGAGAAGAAAACCAAAATTTAAATCTATGAATACTACAAATCATTAGGTGTTTACTTATCAATACTATCTGAACTATCAGCATGTTATCTTTGTAAGCCTATAACAAGTGCTAGGTACTCTTTTTAGTGATTTACAGAAAGACAGTCAAATAATTCACTTCTTTCATATAACAAATCTATAAAGTATGTACTATTTTTATCCTCCTGATAGTACAGATGAGAAATAGGAAAAAAAAAAAGAAATTCAGCAACTCGTCCAATGTTACACAGTTATTGTGGAGCATACTGGGATGTGAACCCAGATATTCTTGCTGTATTAGTTACATCTCAAAGTCTCATCTGACCTTTCCCATAGCTATTCTGAGTCCTGTGCCTTCCTCTTCCAATTTTATGGTTTGGTATTATATTGGATGTGTTTGGAGAACCCAGGGTATTCTCTCTATTTTAAAATCAGTGGATCAGCTCCTTTATTTCTATCTGCAATCTGTTTCTCCTTTGCCATGAAACAGAACATCTTCACAAGTTCTGCTGTTCAGGATATCTCTGGGGGAGAGTCAAGCAGCCTGCTTATTACAAGCTCCAAATTTGTGTTCTCAATCACTAAAGCACTCCATCCTTATGAACACAGCTAGAGCACAGGTGGTTTCTGTTTGGATCAGGCAGACTATGTCTCATATCCTCTGCATATTCTAGTGCACCAAGGTGATTAAAGCCAGACAAATTTGAGTTTCTGAAATATGTCTTGAGTCTAGTCATAAACTCAACAGGTACTAAGTTGAAATGTCAGGGCAAGGGTACTACTCATTCAATCGGCATGGGACTTGAATCATATGCACTGAAACACAATTTCATTATTTTGTGTTGTAAAAATGTGCAAATATTCTTAATATAAAAGAGTCTTGACATATTCTTACTTTCCTCTTACTTCAGTTTTATTGGCATGGATCTAATTTGTTTCCAGCAACAACTTCTCAACTTTTCATCTGCATTCATTCATTTCTCTTCTTCATGAGAAACTTCAAATGTTATTCCTGTTATTTATATTCAGCAAGAAGTTTAGGAGGAAAAAATTAAAAATATTTTCCTACCAAGAAAATTGTTCCAAAAGATTGGGGTCATTTTTTTTTCCTAAACACATTCTGCCATTGGTCTTATTCTCATCTTCTTCCCAGTGCAACCAGTAAATTGTACTCATCCTTCAGGTCCTAATTCTCCTTTTCTGTTTTTAATCACAATTTGTTCCTTCTTTATGAAGATGTATGTTACATTTTGTCATAATTTATTGTTGGTTGTGTCAATTTTTTGTATTCTCCACCAGATTTTATAGGTAGCAAGATAGGAGTTTACAAAAGATTTGAATAGAGAAATACAAGATTTATATTTTTTTAATTAGTACAGAAGTTTTCAAACATTTCACATATATGAAAATTGCTTTTTATAATTTTCTAACACTTCATTACCTTTCTGAAATTAAATCTATAGATAAAATAATTACCTACCTACACACAATTAAGCGTAATCTATCTAATGTGTAAAACTTGGAACTTGAGAAATAAAAATGAAGCAATTTATAATGAACCAAATTTTTTTTTCCTTTTCAGTTGCTATGGACTACCCTGAACATCATGGAGCACTTATGATAGTATGAAGGTTTGTGCCACATTTAGACAACCAGTAGACTCTAGGCCTCAGATGCAGACCTATATTTCACATATTGTCTATTTAGATATTATTATTAAAAGTTTGTATAATTAATTTTACTTTCCATAATATGAAATATCCTGTTTAATTCCAAAACATAACAGTGTGTAATTTCTTCTTGATTTATACAGTAGCTACATTCCTGTACAACTGAGTGTACATTAAAATTGTGCAAAAATCCTTTGTACATGTACATAAAATAGAGGGTGGTGGTTCTAGTCTATTATAAAGTGGTTTTGATCTGTAAAAATAAACATTTGAATGCTTAAAAATCATGCATGACACAATGAAACTATTGTTTGTATGGTATTCTCCCCAACATTGTAGAATTTCTAGCAGTCTGTAGTGTGACCCCTGAATGCTATAGTGCAAGATAACAGTCATGACAAAATTCCCAACTCCTGGCCAACACTCCAGAGTTAATATGACTTCTTGAGGAAACCTGTTTTAAGTTTAATTTTACTTTGGGAGATGCATCCCACAAACACCATGGTCACCCACAGTATCATGCAGATATTTCTTAGTAATAGCGAGGTTTAAAGATTGAGCCCTTCCTGTTCTCTAGAAACTAATTATTTAGACAGTTGTTAAATGCACTATCAAAGTCTATTTTAGAAGAAAAAGAGAATATTCCTGTGAAAGAAGCAAAAGAGTATGACAGAACCCTAACCCCTAGCACATTTTTCTAAATTATCTTCCAGAAAAGAAGAGAGCAAGATGATTCCACTGTTGGAGAAGAAGTATTGCATATGTAGGGATCTTTTTTGTTTTTTTTTTTTTTTTTTTGAAGGCCAACTTTACCATGAACTGCTGTCTATGTGATCCAGGACATGATATTTGATCTCTGTCCTTTACGCTGACTAAAGACAAAATGGATGTACTCTCCTTCCAAACCACCTTCTTACCTACTAAACACACAACTGAGAAGCCAGGCATGCCAGGACATTTTGCTCTGAACCTTGAAAGGCTCCACTCAAGTGCATATGGTCATTATGTATCAGAATGTATATTATCTTAGAAATAATTTATGAACATAGGAGCTAGGATGGGTGAAATTCCAGATCTTTCTTTGGGTGGTGGTGCTAGAATGAGTAAATCGAGGCTTTGGTGATGCAACGTATTTAGTAGATTCACTTTTTATAAGGAATATAAACTCTTTGGTAGATCTGAAAGATACAATGTTATCTGTGTAATCTCACTTCTATCAGCAAACACCACAAAATCCTATTGAACACGGGCAAAAAGTAGATTCCAAATAGGTAACTTTTAAAATTTTAATAAGAACATTCAATATGAGGTCAATCCTTTTAACAATTTTTAAGTGCACAATATATTATTAGCTATAGGCACGATGTATGTATTCATCTCATATAATTGAAATTTTATATTTCTTGGATAGCAGCAACTCCCTATTTCTCTCTTCCCCCTGGAAACATCATTCTACTCTCTACTCTGTGAGGTTAGCTATTTAAAATTCTTCATAAACATGAACTTGTACAGTATTGGTCCTTCTGTGACTGGTATATTACATTAGCGTAATGTCCTCCAGGTTCATTCATGTTATTGCAAATTGCAGGATTTTCTTTTTCTTGAAGACTGTATAATATTCCATTGTGAGTATACCCCATATCTTCTTTATTCTTTCATCTGTCAATAGACATGTAACATGTTCCACATCTTGGCTATTGTTAATACTACTGTATTGATCATGTGAAGGTAAATATTAATTCTTTATCTCTGCTTCACTATTTAATCTTCCTTTGTGAAGAAATATCATAATGACTGTGACTTCATAATATTTTCTCTTTCTAATAATATAGGATTTCTAAATACAAACCTCCAATTTATATGTATATAGCAAGCTTCTACAGTTAGTCGAATCAACCAATAATGATCTATATGCACATAGAGATGTTACATCTTGACTACAAAGTAGGTACATTAATAAGTACTTATTTAATTGAATTTAGACCCATTACATTCACTGTGCCCATAGTCCTTGCTTCTTCTTCATATTTTTTCATGTTTTGTATAATTAGGATTGTTGACTTTTTTGTTGCATACGTTATAGATTTTAGAAACTTTTTGAGTGAAGTAGTAAATGAATGACTAAATAAAGTGATGACTAATTGTTAGACAAAATGCCAAGCAAGAGACCTATTATGATCTGTGTTTAGTGCCTGCCTTGTCAACTCTGAAATAATTGCTTTGATTTTAACCATTATGGTAACTTTAGAAAACAATATTATTGGATTTTAAAATTAAATTTGGGGCATACCTACTTGAGTCTGCTGATAGATGAATGCAAGCAACAAATGTAGTTATATTGTGTCTTTGAGTATCTTTTCCTGTGCCACAAACTATGTAAGTAAACCAAAAGAACTTGGTACCCTAAGTCACAAAAGACAAATAGACAGCAGATTCAAGTTTGTTTTGCAAATCTGGGTATCAATGCCTTGTGCATACCATGTTATAATAGCCATGTCAACCTATAGGCATGTCAGCTATAGGCCATGTTGGATCAAAAGTGAACAACAGTGAAAGAGTGAACTCTTGATCGACTACAAGTATATTTAAGTAGAAAAGTAGCATCCTAATGCCATTACTTTTGCCAACTATGTAAATTTATCTTGAGTTGAGTCAGACTCCACAGTGCCGATTCATCATTAGTAGAATTCTGGGTATGCAACTTTTGGAGTCAAGAAGATAGGTTGGTGGGGAGGGAGAATCTAAATACTGGGGTGCTTTTTGACAAGGTAATCAACTGGACACAATCACACTCTCAACTTTGCTCAGTGACAGGGTCATAGCATGAATATTGGGAATAAATGTCTAACTGATTTAGTTACCCCTGCTCACTTGAATTAAAAAAAAAAAAAACTAAATTAGTCATCAACACCAATGTTTTTCCTATCCAGAGAAATGTGAAACAGAAAAATTATTAGATCAAAGTGATGCAGAAAAGCTAATATATCCTTATAATTCCAACTTTAAAAAATATCAACAGAAATTTATTATGCACCTAATCTGTTAAGTGGTTTTATAATTGCTAAATAGATTCCTTTGAAACACTGCCATTATCCTTAAAGATTTTCTGTTCTAATAATAAACCAAATAATATCATATGTGTGTGTTATATATGCATGTATGGACAAAGAGAGAACATGAGAAGGTAATGGGATAGATTAAAAAAAAGATATCAGGTCAGGATGTTTGAAGGCAGACATATACAGGAAACATCACAGAAAACCTCTGAAGTGGCATCTGATTCTGTATACACTCATTCACTTATGGAACATGCTATATGATAGGAAGATTTCTAACCAACCTGGCAATATCTGTGAACAAGTAGACAAAGATCTCTACCACCATTATCTACCAGTGATTTTGGAGAAGGGGTGGGAATCAGAACCAAAATCAAAAGATCAGGTAACAGTAATTAATATGGGAGATTGAGATATATACTTTAAAAAGTAATGCAGATAAGGTGGATAAGAAGCACTGTTGAAAAGTAGTCTTTTAAATAAGGTGGTCATAGGGACCTGTGGAAGAGAAAACATTTGAGCAAATGTTAATGAGACTTAAAGGAAGCAAGAAATTTAGCCAAATATACATTTTGGCTTGATTAAGAGTACTTTGCATACAGGCAACATCTAACACAAAGTCTCCAGGGGGTTTGCTTGGGATTATGTGAAAGAGAAAAGAGGCAAGTGTATCCATGGTAGAGTTAAACAGGTGAGTAACAAAAGATTTTTTAGAGGCAATGGCGATCCAAGCTCTGTGGGACCTTGTAGAACACTGTAAGGTCTTTGGGCTTGATTCTGAATGATAGTTCTATGACTGTGTGTCAAACTATTTTGCCTCACAAATTGGTGCTGCCTTGTTTGGGAGGAGAGGTTTGCTAGCAGGAAGTTGCACCTGCTCCAACTGAAACCCTCCTCCCTTTCTCTCCTAGCTTCTAAAAAAATTCCACCCCAAATCATCATTCATACATCTCACCAACACATACATATGCCTAGGTGCACGCGGAGCGGGGAAACCATTTGTCTAAGTCAGTGGTTTATCACCCTGAGCGAGACTCAGAATCACTGATGGAGCTTACTAACCACATACAAGTCAAAGTTAGCAGCAGTGAACCTGATTCAGATTGGGGTTATAACCCAGATCTCTAATTTGGTTTAAAACCTCTCTGTGGTAGGCAATCAGGCATGTGGTGCATTGCTCCAAGTCCTAGCTACTCAGTGTGCATTTCAAGGGCCAGCAAACTGTGTTGTGTGGGAGCTTATTAGAAATGCAGAATTTTAAGACTTATCAGAGAAATTTAGAATCAGAATCTATATTTTAACAAAGTGCCCAGGTGAATTGCATGTATACTCAAGTTTGAGATGCATTGGTCTCCATTGCTGCCTCAATTCTCTATTATTTTACATTCAGTCTGTGTAGATATGCCCAAGTCCTTCCAACCTGTTTATTAGATGGAAGTAAACGCAGACCAAGGAAATAATATACTCTCCTTCCCAACAGAAACTCTTCATGAAACTTCTCTTGTAAATCTGTTCTACTTTCTTACCCATATTTTTACAACCTGGAAACAATTTGTAAAATACTTTATGTGGACAGAAATCCATCATACTAATTCTATGTAATATGATATTATAATAATATAATTATTTGTTAATTCATTGTTGAAACTTTTTTTAAGTTTCTCTGGAGAACTCTTGAAACTGAAAATTTCTCTTCTCCTAGCTTAGAAATATGAGTGGGCTCTTCTGCACGTTTGAAATTAGAAAATGTTTAAATTTATACAGGAAGAATTACAAGAGTTTAGCAAATCATATAAGTTGTTGTATTTTTTGTTCTCTGGTCCTCTTAGTTTTTAATGAGTAGACATGAGGAACAAATTTTTGAGATCAGAATTTATTTCTTCACAAAAGTACTTGTGTTTGTGTATGCATGCATAATTAAACATATAGCATTAAATGCAGTGACATATCCAGCAAAAACAATAAACCTCAAAATCATATATAATTATGCTCCTATAATTTCAACAACTGCTAGAGTAACATCCCAAAATCCCAACATCACTACTAAGGGACAAAATAAATATATCACAGAACATTCTTCTCCTCAAGTTCATGGCAAACAACAATTTATAATTCTGATTCAAACATTGTATTTGAAAGCAAATATGCTGCAGAAATAGCAATCTGCAATATTGTCTGTGGTTGACAAAAAATTCCAGTGGCTCAAATTTGTTTACATAATGTTGACCTGTTGAAAAACTGGTTAGTCTATTTAATATCTAATTTTGAAGTTGAAAGAGTTTTTCATCATTAAAAATCAATGCTTTCTGACATAAGAGAAAAATTCATTTAGAAAAATTTAAAGTTGATTAGTAAAATGACTTTTAGCTCAATTCCATGTGGTTCCCTAAGGATTATTATTCATTGGTAGAATTAACTGTAATGATGAAAGATCATTAGTGAATCAATAATCAGCAAAATAAATTATTGGTCCAGGAGACAAAATAAGTAAAATACTTTGGGACAAAGTATGAAAATACTGTCACAACTTAAAAAAAAAAAAAAAAACTGGTTTCACCTTATAAATTTGAACTTGACTTAAAGAATTGTCAGACAAAACATACTACATGCAAAAAGTACTAGTTAAAAGTAATTGAAAGATTTTTTCAATGTTTTTATAGAAATTTTAAGTACTATTTCATTCTACCTTATTATGATTCTGTGAATTCATTTCTACTGCATTACAATTCTGCAAGTTCAGAAGAAGAGTAAATTCTTTAGGGATATTCCTCAGAAAACAAATACTCTTTTTTTATTAACTCATCTTCCATTTAAGTGTACACATTCCTGAAATATTCTCTATCATTGTCTATATTTCCTAAGGATACAGTGGTATAAGGGGCATGGAGGATAAAGAGAATACATAATGTTTGTAATTTGATTAATTGGAACACTTAAGATTCAAAAGGAAATGCTGTTGTGCCTACATTTTTAAGATTAAAGAAATCGCTCTTTATAGCTAAGTTAAATTGCCCTCATTTTAAGTAAAACTGTCATAGAGTCAAATACTTGCAATTAAAATAACATGGAAAGTTTTCAACAGTGTGTTAAATTAATTTGAATAATTCAGGTCAGAGGGGAAAAAAAAAAAAAAAAACCCTAAATTTACCTGAATTTTCTTAGGAAAAGAAAAATATGGACTGTGTCAGTTCTCTTGAGCAGTGTAAGAAACCAGAAGGGTAAAAAATTTCCTAATAATTAATACCATGTAATCTTTAAGAATTCTAAACAATGTGATTAAACCTTTCTTCAAAAGGTTAGGTCTGGCAACCCCAGAAATATATAAATCTGAGTCATTGATAATTAAGAGACTGTTGTCCAGAGGGTAAAAAATTGTGAAAGAAGTTCAAATATTTTGAGCACTTATCTTAAAAGGAAAACAACCTCTCAGTGACATGCACAACCTTTACTTCTAGTTCAGTAGATCCCAAACTTGGTCACTCACTAAAATTCCTCATGCTGTTTAATTAAATTTGAGATTTCCAAAGGTCATCCTTGAAGATTCTGATTCGATAGAGCTCTAGAAATGGAAAAAAAAAATTTTCAAAAGATCCTAATAGACTTGAATAGGCCTCATAGAGCTATGAGGACTTAGAATCTATGCCAAAAATGTAAATATACAGGATTATGTTAAAGAGATAATAAACAAAACAACAAAACAAAAAGCTTGGTGATATGTAATAATTGCCTAAAAGTCTAACAAGATTGCACAGTAACTGAGTGTGGAACTGCTTGAAGATTTCTACTGATGAGACACTTTTTCTATAAACTATAAAACCTAGCTTGTTTTAGGCCATATATTTTCACAGAGATGAACCATACTGACCACAGAGTGCAACTGGGCACTCGTGCCAGCTCCTGTGGTAAACAGAAACATTTAAAGCAAAAGAAAAACCCCAAGTAAAATCTCTGCAATTATTATTTCCCACACTCCATTATGCCATGTTTATTCTGACTAGTATTTCCTAGGAGATTGCTCCATCTATGGTTATTTTAGGATTCTGCTTTTGAAATGGAGGATAAAGTAGAGTAGCAATTTTAGTGCTATTTAGAAGAAACTTCTTTAAAATTTTTCAGCCTACATACTGTTTGATGGGATTATATGTAATTTTATATACTTTTAAGACTTTTGATATTTTCTAAAATCTAGAATGTTGATGAATTGCTATCGATATCAGAAAAAATTAAAGATACACCAAATGATAATTTAAAGTGACATGAATATTATAATTGTCAAGGATAACATATATTAATTGACTTACTCTGGTGACAAGATAATTAAGTTAATAATTTGCATGCTTTTATTTTTGCTAATATTTTTCCTTCCCCTTTTATTAAGTCATGCCTTTGGGCTCTCCTGCCTCAGAAGGAAAGCAAAAAGTGCTTGTGCCTATCTACCAAATTTTCTCTCACCCAGAAAGTTGGTACAGATATTTGATATAGAAGTTCTATGTAGAGATTGAGGGTTTAAGGGAGGAGAGAGTCTTTGCAGAGGGAGAGAACACTACAAAGGCTGAGTACTGGTTCTAAGGAATTCATATTCTTTAGATTCAGATGTTTTACAGTAGGTCAGAACAAAGAGCATCTGGTAAAGTGAAATAATTTGTGCATCTGAGTTCACAGAATAGGATATATATCCACTTATCCATTTTTCTGTCCTATTACTAATTCAAATTTATTTTGTATATTTATATTCTAGGGAATAATATTTCTCACAGTAAATAATATTGATATTTTGCCTTGAGCTTTCACAAGTTATTGGTTAAGGATAATGTTGGTCACTGAGCTCCTCCCAGATTTATTAAATCAAGATTTCTGAGACTTAAGAAGCTGTCATTTAAATGAGTTTCCAAAGTCATCCTAATCATACTAAAGTTTGAAAATTATTGTTATAAAGTATTAAATCAACATTGACTAAAGATCTTTACATTCATAAATTAAAATCATATCATCACACATCTAGAGGTAAATCCTTCATTTTTTTCTCAGACTGGGATAGTCTTCTCTGATCCAAAAATAGGAAGGGGAAAGAGAATAATGCAAAAGAGCCTATACCTAAGAATTCACCCTCCCTTTCCTAATCCCTGACCCACTGGTGAACTGACTGCTGTGTATAGGACAACAGCCATCATTTTATCCAGTTCATTTATATCCACTTATTTCTATGTACTTTAACTTAAGTAAATATGGTATTTTTTTCTTCTGAAAGGATGTGGGTAGATGCTTGGAAAATGCAGAGTAATTAGCACTATCTCTCATTGACACATAGCCCTTTGGATATGGTTTTAGAATTAGTAAGAGGAACCTAAAGAAAATTGATAATATTTTAGTGTTTACATTGTAGGCAAAATACCTGATAGAAAATATGATATTTTAATATGAATTAATATGACCTGACAAGTTATTATTGGGGTATATTCAGGCATAAGCGCATGGGTACATTTCACTCTAATTGCCAACATACAACTGTGCCTTTTAGTACATCCTCATGGAGTGGCTTCACTGAATCTTGCAGTGCCAAAATCTGATCCCGACTTGTGTATTATACCTAACACCCCAGCTCTCATCAAGAGCAGTTATGTTTAATCCTTCCCTACATTCCCTAGGCACAGTTCATTTTAAATTACTCTGGCAAGTTTTTTTTATGTACTGTAGACTGTACTAATGGAGAAGAACAGTTTATAATATGAAACTGGACTCCACAGCTATAAGTGGAATTTTCAAAGGGAGAAATTCAACTGTGGTAGCTTCAAGACAAGTGTCTTTCAGAAGGTAGAGGACAGAGTAGGCCCTGACACCAGGAAGCACCTTGAGTTTTGGGAGTCTACCCACAGGGGACTGGATTCTCCTGAAAATTCCTTAGTTAAATTGTTCAGAGCAACATGGAACTTTCTTAAACTCATCATAAAAGGAAGGGTTTTTTTCCCCTAATTCTCATAGGGTGTAGGTGGGATTAAGAACTTTTGATTCATGCCAATTGGTCTTATGAACTTTAAACCCCCCAAAAGATAAATAAACCATAATGCAAGCAGCGTGCACTGAAGACTTACTACTTTCGTTTTGCTTTCAGAGAATGGAAGGGGACCACCTGTCTATGAATTCATCTCAAATGAGGTGATAGAATTATGATAGCCTGTTACCATGATTCATTGTTTCTGTGCAAAAGGAAGTAATAAAAGTAGACAAATTCCTCTCTACTTTGCAATAGTCACCTGGTTGTAAGCAAAACCAGAATTTTGCTCAATGGGAAGCCCAGAACTGCTCAGTTTTAGGAAATGGGGAAAGAGAAGTGTTACAGAGCTGGGGCCTTCTAGGAAACTGAGGCAACATGAAGACTCTGGCTTCAAAACCCAGTTATTGCAATCAAGTCAGAAAGATTTCAGACATGTCACTCAGAGTAACAAGAATGAATTTATTGAAGAGATAGGAAACAGGAAAGAGGACACTCTCAAGAGAAAGAGCATGTCCTCTCAGAGAGGAGAGAGACAACGTGCTTCTCCTGTACTCCAGTTTTATTGGGGATCCCAGGGAATTTTCCAGAGAGTTCACCCATGTCCAACTCTGGACTTCTGACTGACATCAGTCTTTCAAGTCCCCACTGCCGTGACAACTCCTTGTCCTATCGGCTCATGCTGACTGGTTCTAATTGGACTCTTAATCATTTTTACAGATTTTATGGTTAATAGGAATTTTCCTTATCTTCCAGAATCTGGTCTGTAAAAAGGTCACAAATATCTCCAACCTTCAAAGTGACCTGGGTTCCTCTTATCAACATTATTTCCTGCCTGTTTTTCCTTGCAGATAACAGGTGGTTTGCTGAGAAATGTGACATATCTTGTCCACTTAGGCCAGGAAGGGCAGCAAGTAAATTGTTTTTTTGTTGAAGAAAGCATGTGGGGGTCAGCACAGGGACCCATTTTATAGAATTATTCTCTTCACCTTATGTTCCCACCATCCTCAACTTTCTGTCTCCTAATAGAAGGAACTGTTCTAATCAGAACTAAGGACTGAAACCTGTGGACATAGAGATTGAATATATTTAAGACTGGTTAGGGGTAAATAATAAATAGATATGGTGATTTGGTCTCTGCTTCTGTGTAATCTTTTCTTCTTTATAAAAAAATAATTAAAATTATATGAAGTCTAAGATGCACCTTAAATATACAAAAAATGAAGTTATGGAATAGAGTAATAAATCCTTTACAATTATTCAAGTTGTATAAATGGAGGTACATGTGGATTTATTATTACCCCCATCTTCCTTGTGTGTATTTGAAAATTATGTAATAAAAACTTGAACAGATTTTATCCCAGAACATGTTATCACTTTATATTTTTAGTCACTTCTAATGTACTGACTTTTAAGGTGTTTTCCCCCACAGTAATGTTTGACCTTTTATATGTTGACATTTCTCTTGAAAATATCGTAACATCATACTGAGGAGGGCAATGGTCCAGCATCTTTAGACCATAATCAATAAAGAAGCTGCAGTGAGTTCTAGTCCATGTTGGAAGTGGAAGAATTGGAAAGGAATTCTAAAAATATTCACTTCCAACTGATCCATTTAGCTGAAGAATATAAAACTAACTCCTTTCCCAAACACAGCAGTGGAGAATGAGCTCTGAGGAATGTCTGGACTGAGTCGGCATGTGTCTGTGTTCACTAAGTTGCCAACTGTCTCTTCTTGGGAAAGGCTTTGAATCTGATGGTACATTCTTCATCCATTTTGAATCTGATGATATGTTCTTCCTCCATTTTGTATTAAAATATCTCTTCTTTAAGAAGCAGGGGTGTACACCTGGAATCCCAGTTGTTCAGGAGGTTGAGGCAGGAGGATCGTGTGTTCAAAGCCGGCCTCAGCAAAAGCAAGGCACTAAACAACTCAGTGAGACCCTGTCTCTAAATAAAATACAAAATAGGGCTGGGGATGTAGTTCAGTGGTCCAGTGCCCCTGAGTTCAATCCCTGGTTCCCCAACCCCACACAAAAAAAGTAGTAATGGTGCTAACATATAGTAAGGCATCAAAATTGTTCAAAAAAATCCAGAAATACGCTGTTTTTAGCTCTTTTTTTCATGTTTCATCTTATATCTGTCCTTTAATCATCTGCTTCTCTATTTTCTGTTACTATAATGATTGCCCTTCTCTATTTTATCAAGTTCCATTATGTTAAGTTGTATATGCTATAACATATTTTTTCTTATCATTTCTTAATCATGATGGACTCTGGTTACTGTTTAAGACACTTGTTATAATCTAAGATATTAAATAGACTTAGATTATAATGTCTTAGATTATAACACGTGTCTTAGATATTTGCAAAGATAATTGTAACAAAAACACACATAGTCTTTCTCATTTGTACTTATATAGATTTATCTCGCTTCGTTTTCTTGAATACAAACATAATTTATCACAGTAGGTGTATTCCCATTGCAATGCCCATTCTTCATTAAATTCATCACTCTTGGAGACTATCTTTGTTTTTAGCTTTGACATTATAGGATAGTGACACGTGTCTCGTCAAGAAAAAAAATAACCACACTAGTCACTTAATACAATTAACAGATACTTAGTTTAAAAGGTATTGATGTCTCCAAATATATACTTTTTAAAAAGGTAATGCAAAGAGAGTGAGGGGAAGAAACAGTCACCATTCTTAAGGTTGGGGAAGATGGGAAAACGTGGCAGATTTTTTTAACTTAGAAGTTAGGAAGCACTATCCTGCGGAGCTGTCTGGGTCTTCTTAGGCAGCATCACTTGGAGCTGATGTTCCAGGAGTGTGTAGGAGGGGTCTGTCAGATGGTACCCAGCCCCTGGGGAAGAAAAGAGGCTGTCAGGCTGGTGCTGGTACCTGAGGGGCTTGGATCCAGTGCTTTGCAGAGATTGGGGTCCAAATCTCTAAGGACAGGTTTCTCCCTAGATGGAACTCATTCCATTAAGGAGACATCTTAAGGCTGTTGGGGAAGGATTTGAAAAACTGGAAACTGGTACTAGGTGCTGCCCCAGAATGAAGAGCTATTGCTGGGGCAGCACTTTCAGGACTTAACCCTAGCATCAGGGAGTTGAGAACAGAAGTGTGGGTTTGAGATGAGAATACATACATAAATTATCTCCCTGGTGAATGCTTTCTGCTGCTGTACACACTCTTTTCCATTTATTAGAAGATTCATGTAGCAGAAATAACAATGTTATGCTCGCACCTAAAAGTATATTTGATTACCCTTTATGAACTTGAAGATATGTTCACCTCTCCTAAAAAGGGCAGACACAATTCAGTCATAGAAATACATGTATAGATATTGAATTACTCTCCAAATTCACTCACAGCCCCAACCAAATATTCTGTAATCTATAGTATAAAATTATCCACCCATGAAGATCCTCAATAAACACTAAGGATAACAATTGAACGGGAAACAAGGTAATTGGTACACACACTGTATCACTGCATATTAGGGAGAAGATAAGTTTATCTGCTATACAACTTGTTTCTGTAACCAATCTACTGAAGCCAGTCCATATCAGGCCCTGATTTCCAGCATTTGCTGGTTTCTGTAGTGATCTGCATTCACACAAATGGGAATGTCACATTGCTGGGGTGATAATACTGAAGACAGAGTTGGGACAAGACACACATCACATGTACTTGCTCCAGCACACTACTGCTTTCTTTCATAGGATTGGAAGTTGGAACTACATCTGGCCATTTTGCACTCCTCATGCCATTAAAACAAGAGTCAAAGAGGACACAATACTTGCTGGTGTGAAAAATCCTAATTAACAAAGATGAATTGGATTGTTGCTGCACAGTGGGGCAAGAAGTTTGCCTGTAATCTATGAGACTCTGTAGGGACTGCTCTCATTCCTTCCATTCAAACTGGTAAAGGTGATGAAACATTAGAGCAAAGCACAAAATGAATGAAAAAAAAAAAAAAAACAGACAAACATGCAGATGCCATGAATCACATGATTCAAGTATGGAGGCTAAAATCACTACCAGGTAAGTAACATCAACTAGCTAAGACTCTGACAGAAAGCAACATACTTATGGACAGTGCATGAATAAATATCGACTAATGATTGTGTGTGTGTGCATGCGCATGTGTGTGTATGTGTGTGTGTGTGCGTGTGTGTGTGTGTGTGTGGTACTGGGGATCAAACCCAAGACCTGTTGCATATACCAGCAAGTATTTTACCATTAGATTACATCCCTAGCCCTGACTTTTAATTTTTGTGTTCCAAAATCTAACAGTTTTTGATATTTTTCTCAAGATAAATTTAGCAACTGAACAAAATTTGTCTACTAGGATAATTATATAAACTGTCATTAAACCAGGTGATATCTTCTGAACTAAATTATCAAATTAATTAATGACTATTTGTTCCAAATAAGCATATGCAAAAGATACAGTTCCCAAACAGTGATTACATTAACTTTGCCATCCCAATAAAGAAAATAAAAACTTGAGAGTATTCCTATTCCTGATTATAGAGTCCTGATTTCCTCCCTTTGCTTTTCATTATATTGATAGTGGGGATTCAAAAATGCTAAAGATAAAACAGTCATCTTCAATTGACTTTACAGCAGGTGCAGAATAGTAACAAATCATTAATTTCAATACTGAGTTCAAAGAAAGAAAAACACCAACAGACCAGTACACATTGTTTGCTGATTCTCAGTACCATCCACACTCTTCAAAGCTTTCCCAGACTGAAGTGAAAGAAAGTTAAAAACCACATTTCCCAGAATCCCTGGATAGTAGGGCAAAGTAAAATTCTCAGGCAAGGTGGGGAGGTGATGTTTAGTCATGAGGTGACCCCAAAAGCTCATGTGTGAGATAACACAAGAAGGTTTAGAGGTGAAATGATTGGGTTATGATAGCCTTAACCTAATCAGTGCATCAATCCCCTGATGGGAACTAATCGAGTGGTAACTATAGGCTGGTGAGGTGTGGCTGAGGGAGGTAGGTCATTGAGAGCGTGTCTTTGGAGGATGTATTTGGCTATCTGAGCTTAGACTCTCTCTCTCTGCCTCCTGGCATGATGTCTTGAGCTGCTTCCCTCTGCCACACTCTTCCACCATGATGTTCCACTTACCTCAGTCAAGGTCCTGAGGAATGGAGACTGCTCTCTATGGACTGAGATCTCTGAGCCCCCAAATAAACTTTTCCTTCTTAAAATTGTTCTTGTCAGGCCTTTTGGTCACAGCAGTGAAAAAGCTGACTAAAACAGGTGGGAAAGGAGGATCATTCTGCAGCAGCTGTGGGCAGGTGTGTGGTTATTAACAGGCAAAGAGCTGGTGATAGGTGCTTTTGGCAGTCACTGAGAATCCTGTGTCAGTGTGTCAGTCAGTTTTCCATTACTGTAACAAACACCTGAGATAGTTTATTAAGAGAAAAACTTTACTTTGGCCCACAGTTTTGAAGGTTTTAGACCATGATTGATTGGCCCCATTGCTTTTGGACCTGTGGTGAGATAGCAGATCATGGCAATAGCATATAGCAAAATGATTAACCCTATAGCCATGATGCAAAAGATAGAGAGAGGAAGGGGCTGAGGACCTATATGACCCTCAAGGGTAAGACACTAGTGACCAGAAGACAGACCTCCACCTCTTAGAGGTTCCAGCACCTCTCAAAATATTATAACATCACACTGAGGAGGGCAAACCTTTAAGACAGGGGCTTTTGGACAAGTTCCTGTGGGGGAATTATCCAAACCATAGCACATCTTAGAATTACCTACTTTATTGTTCTATATCCTGAGATCATTGATGAGGGCTTTCTGGGCTCCTGAAAATTACTGGCATTGGTACAGCTGGTGGCGTGGATCACTGTTGACAATTTCCTTTTTTACCGTCATTTCTCAATTTCCTTTAAGTTCCTTTCTTGGCCCTAGGAAAGGGTCTAGTTATCCCTTTAAATCTCTTTTCTGCATCACACTAACACATAATCACCTAAAAATGATAGAACATTCTATCATATTCATCAGATTCTTTTTCCTCACAAATAATGTGAGGAAGTTTGGTGAAGCAGAAGGAACAACAAAAAAAGAAGCAGAAATCATTATTTGTTGGTGTTTCCCTGAAATTACTGCAAGAATTTCCTAGTCACAGGGATCCTTAGAGATGGATCAGATGAACATTTATCAGAAAATACAGAAAAAGTGCTGTTTTAGGATTCTAGTAATCACTTCTAAACGACTTTCAATGCTACAGTATTTTATTTCTTTAAGCCATCGGATACCAATTGAGGAGTTGATATTCTGAACTATGATGGAATTGTTATTACGTTATCTAAACTGTGATAGAATCATAATGGTAATCCTATTAGTAGCTCATATTAGCACTTTAAAGTGCTTTGGGTACAAGCTTCTGTAATTCCCTCATAGAACATTTGCTATGAAAGTATTATTCTGTAATTCCAGTTATTTTCAAACTATGTAAAAATTACCAGTTAGTGCATGTACAACACACATAGAATATTTCATATAGGCAAGACCAGATGGTATGCATGTATATTGGTATGTACCAAGAAGATAATTTACATGCTGCTTGATTTTACAAGAAATCTCAGAGTCACCCAAAATCCTCCAAGCATGCATCAGTCTGTAACTGTAGGTTCTAACTCCACATTGTAGCTGAAATCCATCCATTTACATCATAGTCACACTTACTAAGCAATCACCTCCCCACTTCTGCTGCCGCAGCTCTTCCTACCCACCCCACCACCATCAATGCAATTTGCACTCAGTATAGTTTTTTAAATAAAATCACATCTATTACCCATTTAAAAACAGCCAAGGTTGCTGCTTCCTTTATGATGAAAGCCAAATGCCTTTAGGCAGCAAAGCCCTGCATGATAGGACTCAGACTTGGGCCCATATCTCAAACCTTATCCTTACTCTTACCCCTGTCTTCCCTAAGCTGTGCCACATTGCTCTTATGCCCCCCTCCTTTCTTTGGCAATTGTTATTCTAGTAAACTCTTCCACATGCATCTTTAGGAAACTTTTATTTTGAAATATTTTCAATATAAATGTTGCCAGATAGTATTAAGCACTCTCATTTTCCCCAGATAAGAACACGAGTCATAACCACAGTAAAATGATCACAATCAGGAAATCACTACCAATCAAGTACTGATTAAATATTATCATCTAATCCACAAACCCTATTCATATCTTACTGATTATCCCAATAGCATGCATTAAAGGATTAGGATCCAATCTAGCATTGCATGATACATGTAATTGGCATGTCTCATTAGTCTTTTGATATCTAGAACAATTTCTTAGGCTCTTCTTGTATTTCGTGTCTTTGACAGGTGTGAAGAGTACAACCCAGTGGATTTTTAGAAGCTTTATATTGATTTTCTATATGTTTTTTCCTCAAAAACATCACAATGACTAATTGTCATTTCACTTGTGATGCCAAATTTTATAATTTGGTTAAGATAGTGCTAGGTTTCTCCACTGTAGAATTAACAAATGTATGTATGTATGTAGTTGACAAGTAATTTGGAAGTATGTTATAGGAATATAATTTGAAACTCTATAAACACACTGTTCTTTTTTTTCATGTTGAAATAATTTTATTTTGCCAAATATTTATTGACTGCTTTTGAATATCTTGTTCTTCATCAAACTTTCACCCACAACTTTTTGCATCCATTTATGATCCATGCATTAATTATTGTAATACCGATTGTCAAATGCTTACTTCACAATTCCAGCATCCCCTTTACACTTACTAGCTTAGCATTCTACTTGAATTAGAGCTTCCCCTTTCTTCTATTTTAATATAGAGTTACAAATTTGTGTATATATGCCTTGTAGATTTCTATTTCTCTCAAAGTGTTACAGATGGTACTATCATTATTTATTTTGATGCTCACATTCTCCCATTTTTTGGTCAGCGAAGGCCCTTTTGGAGTTGTTGCTCCATCCTGTTGTCAGACCTTCATCATTCTTTACACACTTTCTTATTCCCAGTCCAATAAATTGTCCCAAGATCATCCTTGTATTTTCTCTGGCCAAGTTCTGGAGTTGGTCCCTTCCTCAAGGAACACTGGTGGAGAACCATAACTATAAGCCAAGATTTGGATGTTAGTGTGCACATTTCAAATGGAGCATCATTATTCATTAGGTTATACAGAAAGTTGAGGGAAACAAATGTTTGTATGTGTGTACACATATACATACTTCTTTATCTACTTATCTGTAATCTGCAGTGTTTAAATTATGTTTTCACACTGCAGCTTCCAATCATTGTCTATAACTCCATTTTTTATACAGTAAGAAATTTGGCTCCTTTCAACCTTCATTTGTTCGCTTATTTTCTCCATTCCCCTGTAATGCATGTACCAATCTTAGCCTTGGCAAAACCTCAAAGTTTATGGAGAGGGAAAAAAAAAAAGATAAAGGAAAAGGAAGGAAAAAAGAGGAAATCTCGCCATGTCTTTTGACTAATTCACTTTCCTTCTAGAAGGTTTAGCCTCAAATGAAATAATTTAAAATGGGCCCTTTAAACACAGGAACACACAGGTTCTAAGTAAAACATAATAAAATCAATTACCCTGTTTTAAAATGTACTTTTTGTTCCATGCCTGCATCAAAGTTTTGATGCTTTATTCTAAGAAACTGGTTAACATCTCAGGTTCTGTGAGACCTGATCCTGCCACCTATTAGCATTCTGAATCAATTAGGCAATGAATTTTAATCCATTAGGCAATGGATTTTAATCCTCAAATATAAAATGGAACTCATAGTACTGAACAGCAAACTCATACATAGGTCCTGGGGAAATAAAAGATGGGATTGCAATTGTAAAGCTAGAACCAAGAGCTTTACCTGACATGAGGTAAGCACTTAATCCAAAAATGTTAGTTGTTGCTGAAATATATTTTTAGTAGCATCATTGCTACTGCTATCAAGCTCAATTTTTGTTAATATTAGCACTGGCACTCTCCATATTTATTTTCTCCAAGAATTTATGTATTCTTCAAAATCATAATCATATATTGTACTGGTGCCTTTAAACTAACTGAAGGAACAGATTTACAGCAATGAGAAATATTGCCACACTTTTGAGCATATTATTCAAAATACCATGAATAAATTTATTTTGCTAGCCTATTACAAAGAGGTTCTATTTATTTTCAAAGATGATTCATGACATGAAACACATGCTAATACACAGACACACACACACATGTACCTAAGCAATGACAGAAACATTGACTTACTCATCCTATAACTAGTTTTATTGTAATTAGAGTATTTTCAAAGTTTTTACTAATGACCAGAATTGCTTATGCTTGTTTTCTTTTGAATGTTTCATTTAGTAAAACAACATTTTTAATGGATGTTTATCTGTTTTTCTTTTAGAAATCAGCAATATCCATCTTTATATATTTTTATAAATGCTTTATTTCTACATAGAAAATATTTTTCTTTTAAAATTACATATTAGTAAAAGCATAGAATATAAACCTTTAAATAAAAAAAGCATTTTACATATGCATACTTCTTCCAAAGGAATAATTATTATTGTCAATTTACTTGGACATAATAAAAATACTTGAACATCTTATGTTGATTTATAAATGTGCTACTGCCATCTTGTGGAATATTCTTGAATGACAGTGATTTTACAGTGGTTTTAAAGCTATGGTTCCGATACTCTTCATTCTATTTGTTTATTGTTTTGCTTCTTTTATTGTTTTCTGAATAAAAAAATATTTTAATTTGTTTGTAAATTTCTGTTTTTCTGACTAAGCTAAGTAATGTAGAATTTCAATAAATTTCCTTCTCACATAGTGTCCTTTAAACATTTATCAAAATCAAAATTGTGTATTTAATAGAATATTGAAATATAATGGTTGAGTACTTAATGGTGTATAAAAATATTTATTTTAATGTTTAAGTTGTGACTGGTTAACACAGGTGAGAAAATTGGATAAAGAGTAAAATAAAATGTCAAAAGTCTATAAAATCAGTACTATTTGACATGTGTTATTTTAGATACAAAGAATTCCACATTATTAACCCACTATATGATCGCATTGACCTTATGAGTTAAATACTGTCTTAATCTCTGATTTGAAATGAGAATATAGGGCATAGAGGAGCTATGTGAATTACATGGTACCCCTGTGAATTACAGGGGTATTAAGTAGCAGAGGTAGTACTATTTGAGCCCTCAGGCAACACAGTTTCAAAACTACTGGTTCTCTTTAATCAAGATAATTTATATAAAAATTTTATATATTTATCCATGATCCCTAAAAGAACCTAGAAATTGTCATTCCATGCCTAGTAAGATCACATTAGGGAATTTTAACAAATTAAATAGGCAGACTAATTATATCCTATAATAAGAGCATATTTGTCAGTTTTCTTTGCTATAACAAAATAACTAAGGTTATGTACTTTATAAATTAAAAAATGCTTAATTTTTTTTTTCAGTGCTGGGGATCGAACCCAGGGCCTCATGCTTGCAAGGCAAGCACTCTACCAACTGACCTATCTCTCCAGCCCAAAATTGCTTAATTTAATACACAGTTTGGAGTCTGGATATCCAAGATCTCTTCAACCTCTGATGAAGATGAAGATCCCCTTGGCTACATCATATTATGTTTGATGGCATCATGGTAGGAGCACAAATAAGAAAGAATGATCACATGGTGAGACAGGAAGCCAGATATAGAGAGAGGGTCCAGATTTGCTCTGTAATAACAACTACACTCACAGGAACTAATGAGTATTCCAAAAGAACAGCATTAAGCCCTTCTGAGAACACCACTCCCAATTATCTCCCTCTAGGTTATACTTTCTAAAGTTTCCACCATCTCTTACATCACCACACCCTGGGGACCAAACTTCCAACATATGAACCTTTAAGCAGAAAACCACATCTGTGTTAGTCGGCTTTCCATTGCTGTGATGGAATAACTGGTAGAGACTACTTAAAGGAGGAAAGATTTATTTTGGTTCAGTTTCAGAGGTTCCAATCCATGATCAGTTGGCTTCATTGTTTCTGGGCCTATGGTGAGGCACTAACTATGTCATGGCAGAATAGTCTGGCAGAGCAAATTTACTCACCTCATCGCAGCCAGGAAAAAGAGAGAGAAAGGAAGGGGTTGGGGAGAACGTACACCTTTCCAGGGCACACTCTTAGTGACCTACTTCCTCCAACGAGGTCCCACCTCCTACAGTTTCCACCATCTGACAATAGTCCATTCAAATATGAGCCCATTGATGGATTAATCCATTGGTGAGATCAGAACCCTCATGAGCCAATCACTTCCCCTAAACCCCACCTCTGAACATATCTTCCTTGGGGACCAAACTCTGAACCTTTGGGGGATACTTCTCCAAACCATAACAACATCCAAACCATAGCAAAGAATGTGGGCATTCAGATACAGTCTTGTTTGTTCTCCTCTAATATTTTCTTCCAACTTCATTACCTCCCTTTTCTCTACCCCTCTATTTCTCCATCTTTAAAAAAAAAAAAAAAAGTTTTTTCCATGACAAGAAGTACAGTTTAAGTTCTGGAGATCCCCTTCTGAACAAAATAAAGCTTCTGAATTTGGTGAGGTTAGAGGTTAATAGAGAAAAGAGAGAGAATATAGTGTAATGAGTGCTGTTGCAAAGGTAAGCAGAACACCTAACCAGGACAACCAGCCCTATGAAAGGAAACACCATTTAAACTGAGAATGAAAGGATGGTGTTAGGGTTTGGATGTGAGAGGGACCCCAGTATCTCGTGTGTGAAACAGTGCATGGTTTAGAGGAGAAATGATTGGGTGATGATAGCCTTGACTCCACAATCAGTAAATTAATCTCCTGATGGGATGTATTGAGTGGTAACTGAAGGTGGGTAGGATGTGGTTGGAGGAGGTGGGTCGTTGGGGGTATACCTTGGGATATGTATTTTGAATTTGGCAAATGGAGTATCTCAACTTCCTGATGATCATATGAGCTGTTTTCCTCCACCACTCTCTTCTGCCATGATGTTCTGCCTTCTCTAGAGCCCCAAGGAATGGAGCCAGCTGTCTGTGGACAGAGACCTCTGAAACTGTGAGCCTCCAAATAATCTTTCAGGTCTTTTAGTAACCGCAGTGAAAATGTTGACTAAAACAGGTTGATTGTAGCTGAAAAGCTAGGAGAAATGAAGAGTGGACACAGGAAGTAGCATATGAAACAAATTGATAAAAAGGAATTGAGAATATTTGAAAGACTATAAATACAGCAATTACTATAGAATGTGCTAGAGGAGAGATCTACTGAAGAGGTAAGGCAGTAACTTATCGTGAAAAATAAAGACTTTCATCTTAAGGACTCTGAACTGAGGAAAAGCACAACCTAGAAAAGATGTTGGCACTTCAGAAGGTGTAAGCTTATATAAAATCTGGAGTTTTACCTTGCATGGCTTAAGGCTTATTTAGTACACCTACTATTTTTAAATAAATGTATTTTTACTTGTATATAAAAGAAAAATATGAAAAATATAAAAATACCAACATAATAGAATCTTAAAAGAAAAATACAAATAAATAATGGTTAAAATGTTATTTTCCTAAATGAAAGTAAGCATCAAGAAAACCGACAAAATGTACTGATATTACACTGACAATTTGGATATTAGGAAAATATTTTGAAAACATTCTTACTAAAATAAAAATAGTTAAAAGATGAGGAGTTTTTTTTCCTTTTAGCTTAGACATTCATTGTGTATTAGCATGTGTAGAATGTCATGAACCAACTTTGAAAATAAATAGAACCTCTGTAATAGAAACGCTCACAAAATAAATTTATTCATGTCATTTTGAATAATATACTTAAAAGTATGCAAGATGTAAATCTATCACTGCTAAGAGCAATAATAAAGTATAGTTCCTTCATATTCCAAGATATTTCCTTCATATTCCAGATAAATGGACTACTTAAAATAATTTTTGTCTGATCTCTTCAAAATCCAATTCAACCTTGAGAATTCATGAAAAACAGGGCAGACAATGTGGTCATGTTTGACTAATCAGTGAAGGACCTCACATCTGGGAAAAGGAAAGCAAGAGCTCACAAGTTCATTTTTTTATCAAGTATTTATCTGTCTTTAATGTTAGTATACAGGCAACACTCTTTTTCCTATTAAAAAACAAAAATTCATTTACAAGTTACTTCTTCCTTTCTGATGGCTATGATGGTCAGACAGAAATGTAAAATTTTCTTTAGTCTATTGTCAAACCATTATTATCATCATTATTTTGTTCAGAAATAGCATCATTTAATGCCAAAAATATTTCCTCTCTATCCACAAAACTTTTATGGCCTTAACATTACCTGAAATTATATGACCATAATTATGGCTTAATTGTAGACAACTATTGAATTCCTATGACACTAACTACTCAGGAAATTTCAGGCCCTTTCAATTGAAAAGAATTAAGGCAAAGTCTTGGAATTAGTGCTTATCGTCACTGTAGGCATTACAAAATGTACCTCTCTAATGAGAATACCAAAAATGCTGAATGTTTCTACCTACAACCCCCCTGCTAGGCTCACTTTGCCTGAAAATGCAGAATCAGTTCTAACAGTCTAATTTGAGCAACCTGAAAAGTTAAAAAACTGAAAATTTTAAAAAAGTGAATTTTATCATGTGAACTACTCTGTTTTCTAAGAGAATACAGAGTAAACAATAAAAAGTGATTAAAATTGTGCTGTTTTTGCTATTGGAATGACTGCCACATTCACCCAGAAGATAGATGTTTCTGTTTGTTTGGTTTAAGATTTGTTTGAATATGTAAGTATTTTTTAAGATGTGGGGGAAAAAGTGAAATTTTTTGGATGAGAAAAAACTCTCCATGTTTTATAACATGAGTTATTATGACTCAGAGTTTAAAAAAATCAGAAAATAAGTTCTATATCACAGTATTAAGGTGTATATTATGTAAATAATCAGATTCTTTTTCCTATTAAAACTAAGTTCTATAACTAGTTTGCTAATGTCTTTAGTTGGCAAAAGAAATGGAGAGTAGACATTACTATTTAGAATGGCTGGTTGGTTGTCTCTAGTAACTCAGAATTGATATGATTAAATCTGATAGGAATGATTTTAAAAGACTGAAATCCAATTATTCTACCCTCCAAAAATGAATTAAGAAAGTATTCAATGAATAATTAAACTTCTATTTGAGTTAATTAGCAGAGCTTAGGCTACACAGGTCCCCTCTTATTTAGAGAGGCTATCTTCATTGTTTTAACTTTGTCAGATATTAGCTTCAAATGTTCCTGTATGGATCCTTTTACTATTGTCTCAATTTAAAAATAAGCTTTAAAATAAAGTGGAGAAAAGACATTCCTGACAATAGCACAAGAGTGTTTCAAGGGGAATAGATGCAGGTCTGGCATCTGAATCTGTGAATTCTGTTGACCTTGTCAATGATTATAGTAAATACTAGTGATGAGAAGATCAAAAAAAGGTCACATTGCTTCTGTACTTAAAACCTGTAAAATTTATTCCATAGTCTTGGATCAGGGTATTGCAAAGTACCATGTTTTGCTTTTTTTGCCTTTTACAAATTTTCTTTTAAAGAATGCTGAGAAACATATCACTATAACTAGTATAATGGCCCTTGCCTGAGAAAGGTCTCTTCTCAGAAATATGTCCATCTCTTCTAAAGAACTTTTTATTTTCCTTCCTATACAGCTAAATATACCAGGGTATAACAGGCATGCACAGAAGAATAGCATCTGGGATATTACCATTGGTGCATGGAGTATGATTTCTCTTATTTACATAGTAGCACTCTTATTTACATATGATACCACTCAGGCATCACGTGGCACATTTCTTGCTGTTGAAATGAATAAAACATTTTCAGATTTGGTGATGATGGTAAGCTCCACAGTAGTGTTAAAACAATAGTAGAATCCAAAAGGAATTGAATTTAGAACACGATAACATCTGGGTCCCCACCTGGTTTTTCTTAATACCTCCATATGACAAGCATTTTTAAGATAATGGATTATTAGGTAGGAAGGCAGGTCTTAATAACTAGACGAGCCAATTTTGGGGTTTGTCATTTGAGGCAGTTAGAGTACATTACTTCTTTCCTGAGCTATATAGGTAAAAATATGCTGTACTCAGCTTATGGAATATTAAATATTTCTAACACATATCTATAGTTTTATGGCTTTTCCCTTTTCATAAAACTTTTCTGACTCAAAGATTTACATTTAAATTTATGGAAAAAAATCTATGTAATTGCTATCATTGATATTGATTTTATTCAATAACTCTCAACCAATGAAGATATGGATCTCTTTTTAGGATGTTCAGAAGACACAATGATTATAGAATAAACTCAAAAGGAAAAAATATGTTTTCAAGTTTTATTATTATTAATAAATCCAACTTCTCCACATTAACACAATTTTTCCCCAATTATCACAATTGTAGCATCTTCATTTTCATTCTCTTTGAGAGAAGCCAATTAGGAATAATAATTCCTTTGTTATTTTTCATTTTCTTTGTTCTCACAATTCCTAACCAAGAATGTAGACCAAAATATCTCTGAATAAAAAACAAAAAAAAACTCAACTCAAGTGCTGCACCTAACCTAAAAGGAATTGTATTCAGTAGATTAGGAATATGAAAAGGCACAGGTAACCTGAAAACATCATACAGTTTAGAACAACTATGTACTGATCCTGAACTTTTTGGAATCATATATATTTGAAAATTTAAGGAAAAAAGTAATTTCTGAATTTAAAAAATATTCACCTAAAGTGTTCTTGCTCACAGGTGGAAGCTAAAAAAGTTGATCTCGTAGAAGACAGTAGAATAGTAATAGCTAGAGAGTAGGGAGAGCAGAAGGTGGGGAAAGAGAAGTTCCTTGGATAAAAGGTACAAAATGCAGTTATATAGGAAAGGTAAGTTCTAATGTTCTGCAGCACAGTAGGGTGATAATAGCTTCCACTTTATTATAAATTTTATAAAGGACTTGAAGAGAGCAGTTTGTAGGCTCCAAACACAAGAAATGATAACTTTTTAAGGAGACAGAAATGTTAATTAGCCTCATTGAATACATCACACATTTTATCAAGTTATTATAGTATATTTCATAAGTGTGCTTGTTATGTACCAATTGAAGATAAATTTTTAAACACTGAAAAATAAATTTTAAAAGGGCGCATAAACACAAATATGTGGAAAAGAAATATTCTTTCATGAAACTGTATCTATCACCCCATTGCATCAAGCTTGCTGGTCTCCTCCCATGACTTTCATGTCTAAGGGTGGGTGAATTTTCTTTCTCATCTTTTTATTCCACTCTGAACACCAAATTAGACTTTCTGCCACTCCCAAGACTCCTTTTCTTTTGTAAAGCATAGACAATTTTGGGTTGTGTTCATTTGGTGCAGAATTGGACCAGAGTGTATAGAAGCAGAGGAAAGTTACATAAAGACAAGTAGCCTCAAATTTTAGAGTTCAAAGAAAGATGCTTCAAACAACTATTTATTAATTAGATACTACAGTGCCTGAGAAAGGGCACGTTAGGGGCTGCATTGGTAAGGGAAGTAAATGAAAAGATGGATAGCATTTATACCATAATTAAAATGGTTCTCCACTTACTACTAAGAATAAAGTATATTTTTAGTTAATAGATGTTAAAACAAAGGGTGAACAAATCAACTGAAAGAAAAGATGAGGAGCTGACTCCAAGATTTCATGTGAAAAGACTATATAGCTTTTGGTCAGAATGATATTTGGTGATGGAAACTTGTTCATAATTTATTGCTACTGTGGAAATATTTGCATTTTCTCATTTAATCTTTTACAATTAAATGTTTTGATTTGTTCTGTGCCTTCAGTTTAAATTATGTCAGTATTTTTTTGGACACATGTAAATAATGGTATGATAATCATTCAGGATGGAAATAAAATCATCCTTTCCAAAAAAAAAAAAAAAAAGAAGAAGAAGCAAAAAGGAGAGGACCTTGTTCAAGTCTCCTTGAATTCTTTCCTCCTCTGCCAAGAGAGAATATTAGAAGGGATTTCAATTCTATGTCAAAAATATTATTCCTAAATTCTTCACACTATTTTTCTGTAAACAAAAAGGTGGAGATCTATTTCCTAGTGCAAGGCAGGTACCCAGACTGTTGACTATACCAAAAGGAAATGAAATCAACACCTTGTAGAAATCTCTCTGTTCCCACATTCCCTGCAGCAATGTTCACTATAGCCAAGATATGTGAACAACCTAAATGTCCATCAAGGAATGAATGGATAAAGAAATTGGAATATATACATACAATGGAATATTGTTCAGCTTAGAAAAGAAGATATAACCATTTGCAACCATACAGACTAAACCTGAAGGATATGCTAAATGGAATAAAGCAGACACAGAAAGACAAATAGTGCAGGATCTTGCTTACATGTGAAATGTTTAAAAAGCCACGTATGATGAAACAGAGTAGAACAGTGAGTTATGGGGGGGGGGTGAGGAAATGGGGAGAAGTAGGACAAAAGAAACAAGCTTGCAATTATGTGGGATGAATAGGTGCAGAGATGTAAACTGTAAAGCCTGAGGACCATAGACAATAATTTTGTGTTTATTTCCTGAAATTTTGCTACATATTAGGTTTCTCTGCTTTAACTGTTATATAAATAACAACATTATTTCTCAAAACTCACAACATTTTAACTTCAGAGACAGTTATTGAAGGAGCAAGCACTGACTCTGTGGTACACATGATTTCCTGGGAGGCTATAAGTATTTTTCAAAACTCGTGAGATTATATTAAAACATTGTCTCTCTATTGTTCCTGTGTCCCTAAAGTGATTATAGCTCTATTAAGTAATTTATTACTTCTATGTGGAATGCAATGTCCAATTATTATGAAATGGAAGATAATCCATTCCAGGAGATACAAGGAAAATCAATGTGAAAAACAAACACCATTTTTAAACTTTGTTTATTTGTAGATTAAAGTTGAATGCCATACAATTTTAACAATCACTTAAAAAAGGATTTTTATTTGCATAAAACAGAAGCAAAACAGAAATATATGAAATAAAATGCCATCTTGCTTCAAGTTTTCAAATCAGTACTTAGAGTACCAATATACATCTATATACATTGCAAGTATATTATATAAATATACTATGAGTAATCTTGAAACCACAATAAATATCAAGTAAGTTTTTAGGCACACGGCATAAGAAAAATGCAGAGTCTGCATGATTCTTGAGAGTGCTGAGTGACTCATTCTTGGATCATTTTCACACATATATTTTACACAAAATATACAGCCATCACCACATGATCTTCAGTCACCTCTAAATCTGACCTTTCATCCCAGCATTAGTGCCTTCTCACTCTTTGATACTATTGCTCTATACAGCTATTACATAAGAAAATATTTTGCAGTTTTCTTCAACTAAGTGCCTAAGAAGGTATCAATGCTACCAAAATAAGTACAGCCTTATCTACACAGTATATTCATGGAAATGTGCAGAGAGGCACCAACTTACATAACTGCTCATTGTGATACTGGAGTTACCCTGAAGGCAAACCTAGAAATTTGAAGGTATACCATTTTTGAATTGCCAATACTATTAAATCCAGAAGTTATTAGAAACTGAGGTAACACCTGTTTTTTTTAGAGATAGAAATACTTGATATACACCAAAAGTACTTTAAAAAAATCCTGATAAACATGGGCCTCAGTCATTGTAAGTTTTGTCTGTAATCCTTTCTGCACAAATGTAAACCAAAGAATCCAAAGAAATGCTCTAGCTGAACTGATGCATACTGTTAGGATTAAAGATCACAGCCCCGGAACACCTGAGAGCGCCCTCTGGTAAGTGAAGCCCAAGGCTTCTCTTAGTAGAGCCAATGTTCATTGATAAATTAACCAAGTACAGCCCGCTGATTCCATCCAGCTACAAGTCAGATTCTGGCATATCTGGCATATCTGCCATCAAGTAACCTATTCCATAACGTCCATTGGGAGCTGTATCCAGAGTTGGTGATCCACTCTGTTTTCGATAAATATTTTTACCAAAATTTGGAGATGACATTTCACTTGATATCTTTCCATGGATGAGACTTGCATCGTCTCCCTCTAAGTTTACAGGCTCTTTCAGGACCCTTCCTCTCTTATAGGTCACAGATGCTAAGTTACCAGAACTATCGTCTATGAGGTTGCATCGACGAACAATGAAGACTACTGGGACAGGAAGTATTGCCAGGACCATTAGAGAGATACAGACAACCATTCCCCACATGGGATAGCTCAGAAATTCTTCAGATGCCTGTGAAAACCAAAATATGTATATATATATATATATATAAATATTCTTAATATTCTAATATGTACATACATTAAAAAACTGTATTTGTCTCAAATTCATAAGCAAAGAAATCTGGGCTAGTTTGTAACTTGGTTTATGTGATACAAAGCGGTGGGAGTGACATTCAGAAACTTCCAAGTTTAAAGGCTTGCAATTTTTGCTTCTGTTTCATAGATCGCTGCCCTGAGTTCATAATGCTTGGGGAAAGGCAAGAATGAAAGACCACTAAGAGAGGCTCTCCAACCTGAACACAACTGTATGAGTTAACCAAAGCAAGACCAAAATGAAAAAAAAAAGAAAACTGTCCAGCTCACCCGTAGAAGCCTAAAAACTAATAAATCACCATAGCTTTCAGTCATTAAGTTATAGATGAGTTTGTTACTAATAGATAACCTGTAGCATGTGCCAAGTTATCTTTCCAAAATCTAAAAACCTAAAATTTCAAGCACATCTGATCCCAAAGGTTTTAGTACCAATGGCAGGCTTGATCATGTCTCAGTTATGACATGGTTATTATTATATAATTATTGGCCATAACATAGTAAAAGGACAGAATTATCTAAGAAAAATAAGCACCCTGATTTTAGAACAGTTAATATATATCTGATGATTATATTAATATGTAGTTAATCACCTTGAAAACAAATGCAAAGAGTCATCGCCAATAGAAATCAGTTATAATAATACTTCAATATTTAGTTATTTAGATTATACTTATCTGGCTAGTGTGTATTTCAATTATTATATAATGTCTGAGATACAACTTAATAAAAGCATATAAAAAATGTTTCCAGAGGTTTGATTAACATGTTTTCTGGAGTTAAAGCCTAATCTTTATTAGTTCATCAATGTTAAGATGAAAGCATTTTCTTTAATAAGGACAAGTCAGCAATTCCCAAGTGCTAAAGAGATTCATGATGTACAAAAACAACCGTGGAAGCTCAGGGCACGTAACATAAATCTCATGATTCATGAACAAAAGGAATACCATTAAACACCAAATGATACTATGAAGAAAACAACAAATGAAAATCTCTAAGGTGGCTTCTTATATACCTTTTCTTAAAACCAAACTTCTGTATTTTATGTTTTACCTTCTCTTCAATCCATGCATTGTAGCCAGGAGGACTTAACCCCATGTTCACAATGCTAGCTATTAGCAAAGACAATAACATTAGAGGAGAAATGTATTTCCACATATAGTAGTAATATCTGCTGGGAGCAAAGCCAAGCATATCTTTTAGGTCTTCTATAAACCTGAATAAAAAGAAAATATTTAATTATTCCTCAAGTTAACATAATTATAACTGAAAATGTGCACTATATCAATGTTTGACAGAGATTTAACCATGAATACCTTGTAACCTTTTATAGTAAGTCAAAAATTCATATTAGAAGATGACTTATAAATTAAGAAAATTTATAAAGTAAAATGAAACCAGTTAAGTATTACAATTCTTGTTCAGTGAAAATCCTTTTAAGCAAGTTATTAAAAAGTTTCCTCCTATAAATAACTTTCTATTTTATGAGCACAATATTTGCAGTACATTAAAAACCTTTATATTAGTTTCACATAGTAATAACTCCTTGCTATTATCAAATATCCCTAATTGGTATTCACATTTTGTGAACTCTCTCTCCTATGTACAGTCTGCTTGAATTCAAAGAAGGTTCACATTGTAACTAGCTGATGTATCTCTCAAATCTCTCAAGTCTGTTTAATTCTAAGTTTCTTCTATCTTTGTGTTTCTTCTCTTTTTCTGTCAAGTCAGCTGGGTTTTTTGCCCACATCCTCCCAGTCTCACCACAATGTCGTTCACAACATATGATCCTATTTCTTGTAAAATATAGTTGGACCTAGAGACATGATTGGGAAAAGGTGTTCTTGATGTAGTTGTTGTTGTTATTGTTGTTGTTTGGGGGTGTTTTGTTTTTTTTTAAAGTCAGGTTACTGAGGTATAGTCTACCTGAAGTAAGGCAGGGGAAAGTAATTAAATGAGGATTTTATACTACTCTTAAGACAAAATATGAAGTAAAATTCACCCAAGGTGTTTGATGGCAAGGCAGTCAAGGCACAGAGCACAGAGCCATTACATAATAGTCTCTTTTCCTTTATACAACTAATAAAGCTAGATAGATTCTTTACATGGATCATAATAACAATGCATGTTCACAGTTATTGGTGGTCACCATACTAGAATATCAATTTGACTGATTAAAAATAGATTTTTCTTTCCTTTAATATCATATAGATAACTCAAACCACATCATATTGTTCCAGAAAATCTGTGGACACTCAGATTTTTCTCTGAGAAATGATTTTGCTGTCTTATTTTTTGTCTTGTTTTGGCATGGATGATCCTTTTTTTTTTTTTTTATAAACTAGATTGTGACTTGGTGCCGGCCATTATGCCTATTTTCCAACACTATGAAAAAACACTCAACAACATTCAAATTGTCACTTATTACAGATAATTTTCTTGAATTATAGCTTTATATTTGTTCTGGCAAATAATTTGTGTGTGTGTGTGTGTGTGTATTTGAGTGAGCTTTCCTTTTAACAATAATTTCTATTCGTTTTTTTAAATCGTTTGTTCTTTCTTTTTTATCTTTCATCCTTCTTTGTGTTTTTGGCAGTATTGGGGATTGAACCAGAGGAACTCTACCAGTGAGCTACATCCTTAGCCCTTTTTATCTTTTATTTTAAGAAAGGATCTCACTAAATTGGTCTGGCTGGTCTTAAACTTGGGCTCCTCCTCCTTTAACCTCTCGAGTAGCTGAGATTACAGACAGGTGCCACCACCTGGCCCTTCATTATTTCTTCTTTATTTAAAAATATATTCCTCTTTGCTATTGCCTATTTCTCATAGAATTAACATTGTGCTTACAGTTTTATGTTCCTTTTAATTTGGTGTACATTTCTAAAGTGTTTTCATTTTATTCACAATTATTCCCTGAGTTCCACATCTCTGTTTCAAATCTTCCTTTTTGCTACCACTTTTGAAATTTTAAATAATTCTGATATTATCCTGACCTTTTATATCATCTATCCACTTTGAAAAATTATTTTAGTTTGTTTTGAAATAGCACTAGTTTATCATTACTTTTTCTCTGTGTCTTTTGTTGTCTGCAGGGATAATCATTCTACTCCTTTTCTCCCCCCCCCCCCCACCTTAAAACAACTGTTCTTAAGACTCAACCACCTTTGAAAGGAATTTTCTTGTATTTTTGACAAGGCGAGACTAGTATATTTCCCCCTTTTCTGCAAAATAATCCAAGATTGGCTTTACAATGCCTCAAATCTACTGCCTCTCCTCTCTGCCTCATGTTTATCTTCACTTTCTTTTTTACATCACCCTATTAAACGAGGATTTTTATTCCATCATGTTCTCTCCAGTGCCGAGTTTGGTCTTGAAAGGGAACTTTGGTTTGTTAGTTTCAAGAGGTTTTGCTCCAGCATTGATGACTTTATTGACTTTATCCCTTTGTAATTTTTGAAATTAGAGCAAGGAACCTATGACATTTCTCCCAGTTTAGTCCATGTCTTCAGAGTAGCAAGCCACACTCAGCAGGGAGGAGCTGCTGATGACTGGGGAGGTATCAGAAACCCAGCTGCATGCCCTCTGCAGTCAGTCCCACTGATGGGATACCACCAGGTCCTGTGAATGGCAAACTTTTGCCCTACCCTTTCATATTTGAATGAAAATACCTTATTGCATACATGCCCTATTCCAGTCATTGAAGATATTTTAAAGTTAAAAACAACAACAACAACAAAACTGCTGCCACCATTTTTGACTCCAGAGCATTCTCCTATTCATTTTCATATTCCTCATGTTTTTTCCTGATCAATGAATTGCTATACTCCAACATTTTTTTCCTCTGCATTTGAATTACTGACTGTCTCAGACATTTAGGTTTTGATTGCCTACTTTCTCTCAATCCTGTCCATAGAAATATACGTAAGAGTGGCAGAGGAAATTGAGCAGAACTGAGCTCATGGAATTGTTGAAGGTGAACAGGAAAAATATAAAGTTGCTCCAGAGTCCTAAGGCAGGAGAAAGTAATTAAATGAGAATTTTATACTGCTCTTAAGACAAAATATGACCTTTGAAGATGGAGAGATCTGAACCATGTAAGAAGAGTATCTTCAGTTTTGTTACAAACTGCCCAAAGGCCTTCTAAAGGATTGCATTATTTTGCATTCCCACCAGCAATGAGTGAGAGTTCCTGCTGTTCTTATCGTCACCAGCATTTTGTGTTGTCAGTTTTCTGGGTGTTGGCCATCCTAGTAAGAGCATAGTGGTATCCCAAATTGTTTTAATTTGCATTTCTCTGGTGACATATAATATAAAGCATCTTTTCATAGGCTTATTTGCATTTCACATAGTGTTTTTATGAGGCATAAAAGTCAGTGAATGTCACACATCTCTATCATTGCTATTTATAATCAGTATAAGACCATTAAATGTAGTCTTCCTGTTTTTCCTGGCCTGGAGCTTTTGACAATTAAAAAAAAATTCTTTAAGCTTTGTCACAACTCATTAAATATCAGTAATGTTCTTAATGTCAGTTAAGAGGACTCTGCTCTTCACTTAACATGCACTCCTTCCTACTTTACACAGGTTTTTATAACCTGAAAATCTTATTCCCTCTCAGTCTATATATGTTAATTAGAGGCAATGACTTTAAAATGTATGGGCCGAAGGTGTAAAAGATATGTGTCTTCTGAGATTAGTCTAATGCTTCATTTCACATCAACTATATATATTTTTCATAACACAGGTACATAGTTAGGAGTTTGGGTACACAGTGAATTCAAATAATGACTCCATATGAAGTTTGGGTGCAACAAATTTCACATATATAACACAGAACAGGATATATCACTTACCAAAATCATCGTCATCCTAAATACAGCATTAGGACACAAACAGTTCTCTCATAATATAGATTAGCACAATAATTAGGAGATAGCTTCTAGATTAAACAGAAATGGCTTTGAATTCCGGATTGGCTATTGTCCTGGTGTGTGATGACCTAGTCACTTGGTGTTATCTGTAAACCCAATTTTCTTCATCTATGAACTGCAGATAGCAATAGTAACCCAAAAGAACTTAAGGTTCTTGGAACAAAGTCAACAATCCCTAGCTCTTGGGATTTAGTTTGATAATCAGAATTAAATCGAAGCTCCAGACTTCTCGATGATATCGTATTTACACAATTCTAAATACTCATCTAAGAGAGAAGTAAATATTACTAAAATTGTTGAATGAACAAGAGGCTGTAAAAGATTTGATTTTGTAAAGGATTTTCCCTCTATTCATTTCTCTACCCTTCTAAATGAAATAGGTATTGGTAATTGGTGTTTTCAAACTAGAGATGAAAAATGAAACCATAAAAGCAAACATACTTACTTATCTATGCCATAAACAAAGCTTACAGCAATATTCTCCAGAATGACTACAATTAGCAAAGGCAATGTAGCAGAATAATCGTCAAACATTGTAACAAAGTAATTTCCAGAGCGTTGCACAAATATTAGGCCAATACAAAATGCCAGAAGACAACAGATAACTGGAGGAAAGGAATAAATGGGAAAAAGTAATGAGCCCCCACTCAAAGCCAAATCTTTTAAGCTTCATTATTAATTATTATATCCAAAGAATAATTTTCAACCTCCACAATTTGTTATAGGAATGTTACATGTTGGGAGTTAGGTTACCTGGGATTAGCCTGAGTTGTAATATCAATTCACTATAAAACAATTACTCACTCCCCAAGTCTGAGGAAACTCATCACCAAGCACAAATAATATGTAAGGCAAAATTGAGAGAAAATTTTAAAAGAATAAATTTCCCTAATCTAATTCTATTATTAATAGCAAAGTGACCTTTAAGGCAGCATACCCTCATAGGTCTTCCTACCTTTAGTAAGGTTCTATAGTTTTGAAATCTATATGAAAGTTTTAAATTAATAAGGAGTCTAATGTGGCTTACCATAAGATTTTAAAACCCATGTATTTTACACTGGATTTTTCAAAATATAGTTCCCTTTAAAGCATAAGTGGGAAAATCTGACTAGAACGCACCTCAGCACCAACTCATATTTATATATTTATCTTGTCTGAACCAGTTTATTTGGAAACTAAAAATGACAGAGTTGAGTGATCCGATTATCCAAATAATAACTAAGGAAAAAAACATCTAAAAGAAGCTTTCCCAGTAATATTTAAGAAACATATACATAAGCTTCTAAACAGTTATAGTTAATGTAAAAACTTTGAGAGTCTTTTGGAATCTATACAATATTCCCAAATTTCCAAATTCTTGTTAGACTCTTTATTCTCTTTCTCTTGTTTCCCACCCCCTCCACTTGGTGGTGGTGGTGGTGATGTAAAGGAAAAAATAATGACTGATTCCCTTATCCTATACTATGTCCTACTAAAGAAGAAAAAACATACCTAACAAAGGTGATGAGGTAACATTTCAGAGTTCAAATATGGCTTGAAATAGACCCTAACAGACAGGAAATGGGGAAGAGAGTGCATTTTCCTTTGCTCTTTCCAAATAAATCATCCAGTGGGAATCAGCAAAGACTGTCCCTTGTGCTTTCCCCTCTATGAGTTACTTTTCCCTTAATTTTGCATGCTCCCAACTATAAGAAGGAGTGGTTGGTATGGGCGTGACAAAGACAAAACTGTAAAGATGACTTTTTTAAACTGTATATCAGGTAGGCTATTGATATTCAGAAATACTAATGGCTTTCTGGGAGAAAATAAAGAAGTCTGAAAAAAAAAGAAGTTCATCACTTTTTTGTTCAGCTAAGTGCAGGACTTACATGTATAAATGTTTAACGAACTGCTGAAATTAAATTGCTTTGCTCACACATATACATACACATGTTCCACATACTTAAAGCAGCAAGTGAGTTATTTATACATAAATTATGACTAAATTGTTCAAGCCAAAAAAAAAGGTGGCCTTGGGAAATTTGTGCACCACCACCCAGCATGCAAAATCACCTGTGTATCTCTTTACAATTTTATTCTACATCACTTGCCAATACTGTTCCTATATGGTCATGGCTAGGTTCCTCACTGGTTCCTTTATCTTCATTTATATATGTTTACTAAAGCTATCTTGTGACCCCTAGGAAGATGCTCTCCCTTTCCAATTTAAGTGCCATCTTTTTCTCCAAAGTTCCATAATGTACCTACATCACTTAGCTTCTTCTGAATTATTATTATAACATCTCCATTAAGTTATGAGTACATTACAATGATACAAGTTTTATTTAATTTTAATGTTAGTACTACTGTTTTTGGAGAAAAGGATTTTTTATATCTTTGTATTTGTCTTGTGATTTCTCATAGTTTTTATGTTTCTCAAATGCAAGGATAATGCAATAAAGAACTGATACTTTAATAATCATATTAACATTCAACATGGTCATATTTACAACAATATTGATAAACTTTTATTTTCTTCTTACCTAGAAATATTAATTGCTAGTAAATTGCAATTATTGCATATAAGTACTGGATTTGGGCTTATCATTTTCAAACAGGTACTTTTTGGTTGAGGATTATTCAATCTAAACTATTCTAGTTATAATTATTTGACTTGTATACAAAATTATTCATGGATATTCCATGATTTTGTTCTAGTCTTAGTAATTTATGTTAATGGCACTACTATTTTTTAAAATAATTTTTTAGTTGTCAATGGACTTTATTAATTTATGTGCGGTGCTGAGAATTGAACCCAGTGCCTCCCACATTCCAGGCACGTGCTCTACCTCTGAGCCACAACCCCAGCCCAGCACTACTATTAATAAATAGCAACATAAATATTTATTAATGAAGAATTAAATATAATCTATATTAAACATATTCTTTATATAGTAAGCATATATTAAAATAAAAATGTCAGTGGATATTAATAAATCTAAAGCCAAACACTTTGCAGTTCTCATCTCTAAATCTCTCACCAAGAATAAAATGACCTCTATCAGTTCAATGAAAAGAAAAATGCATAAAAACTCACCAGTAAGAATTTCCTTCCTCACTTTGAAAGTATCCACAATTGGTGTGATGATCCCTTCAATGGTCCCAAACATGCTGCCAAGCCCTAAATTTATCAGCATGAGGAAAAACATCACTGACCAGAAGGGAGATGCAGGGAAATGTGTCATTGCTTCCGTGAAGGCAATAAAAGCTAAACCAGTTCCTTGAACCGCCTGAAAAATACAGAAAAAAAAATGCAACATTAGTACAGAGCAATATCACCTTAGAAAGGGAAAGGAAATCTCTAAATAATGGCCAGCAGCTACTAAGAATAAGTTGACATAATTTAACTTGTTAAACCATGCTCTCGTTCTTAGAACTCAGATTTAATTAGATCAAGTAACCCAAATAATAAAACTCTAATTTAGCCAAATTGCTAAACAGTATATGCAATTATACTGTGATGTATACTAAAGATTTCACAAGGATCCTGGAATGGCATATTGTATTAAAGAATACATAGTAGTTTTGGTTCTGTTAAATCATTTTGTCCCATTGTTCCAGTTGTGAAACACCTATAAAAACTAAATAAAATATATGTAATTATAAAATATATAAGTAATAAGTATATAATATACAATCTTATATAATGATATAGTTATAATATTAATGTATCAATGTAATATATATAAGCTCCATGTTATCATTTTCCAAACCTTCAGTACACCTATGTCAGTTTCACTGATATATTTGCAGAATTGAAAACTCAGTGCTTAATAGGTTAAAATTTAGGACTATGAATAGTGATTTTTTATCATAGAAACTACAAATAAATATGTACCTATTTCTCTGGTCTATAGCTTAGTATTGATCAATTAGTAGCTTAAACTGGTATAAAGAAAATATAGACTGTGAATACTATATCATTTTTTAACTTAAAAGAAAAATGTGAATATGAAATAGAAGAATATGAACAGAATACCTGGACTATGAAAAGTCAATTTTCAATATTAAAAAGTAAATCTACTACATTTAATCACTTCTACTTCTGGTAGGTTCATCTCATTGTAAAACAAAAAAACCAAAGTTGGGTAGGCAGAATAAAATGGAATCCCTAGCAAATATTAACACAAGTTTACTTTTTATAAAACATAACAGATACTGAATTCTAAAATAACAACTTTTAAGAAACTAAACCTCTAGCCAAACTTTGAGTTGACTGTGTTACTTCATGAATACAACAGATTACAATTTTTTTTTAATTTGCAAAAGTAAATTAGGAATTATGTTTCCTTATGAAGTCCAAGGTTATTACATCAATGGTGGTTTCATCCACAATCTCAAGCAAATGATTATGTTTAGTCTCAAGTAGAGTTAGCTATTTAAAGCAGGTGATAGTGATCCATTTCCCCACCATGTCTTTATTTTTGACAATACAAGGAAATACTGAAAGCCAATACAAGAATATTTATTACTGTTTACTAATTCCTTGCCTATTAAGATATATAATAGTGACAAAGAAAAAAGACAATCCTGACTTGTTGAATATGAAGGCCATGGAAGGCATTCAGACAATGATGCAATGTATAGTAAATGAGCCATAATTCAAACTCCATGTTAAATATCAAGAAAGCTATCAGACTACTCTCCATCCTAGGATAAAAATCACTTTATTTATATTCAGTTTTTAAATTACTATGGCACAATCAATGAAATGGCTTTTTTTTTAATCAAGTACTTTTTTATTCCTTTTCAACTATTATCCATAAAATACATGCAGGTTCTTGATTAAATTCTCTTTTGTTTCTAATATATATGAATAAATCTCTAACTTTAAAGCTTGAAAGAACCTCACTTTTTAATATTATTAGGAAATCACAATTTAAATAACATAAAATATTACATAAATCAATTTCATACATCTTTCGTGGTATTGTTTGACAACTCGCAAAATATCTAAATATTTACTCTGTAAGGTTTTTTGGTTCTTTTTAGTTACACATAACAGAAGAATTCATTTTGACATAATTATAAAACTAAAAATATATATTGTTCTAATCCTGACCCTAGTACCTCTCCTTTACTTTCTCTTTCTCCAATTCTTTCATCCTTTATTGATCTTTCTGCCATTTACTCAAATATATTTTTTAAAATTTCAGTTATGAGTCAACTTAGGTGCCCTTCAACAGGTGAATGGAAAAAAATGTGGTATATGTACACAATGGAGTATTACTCAGCCATTAGGAAGAATGACCTTATTTATAACGTGCAGAAAATGATGGATGGGGAGACCATCATCCCTAGTGAAATAAGCCATTCCCCGCAAAGAAACAGAGGTCGAATGTGTTCTACAATGTAAGTTTTAAAATTTTTATCAGTGATTCAGTATTGACGATCTTGTTATTTTTAGATTTCATTTCTTTTTCTTTAATTTATTTTTATTGTACACAAATGAGATTCATACTGTTTCTCTGTTTGTACATGAAGTAAAAGCATACCATTTGACCCAGCTCTCCCACTCCTTGGCCTATACCCAAAGGACTTAAAATCAGCATACTACAGAGATACAGCCACATCGATGTTCATAGCTGCTCAATTCACAATAGCCAGATATTGTGGAACCAACCTAGATGCCCTTCAATTGATGAATGGATAAAGAAACTGTGGTATATATATGTGAAGTGAGATAAGCCAATCTCAAAATTATGGCATTTGCCAGCAAATGGATGAAATTGTAGAATATCATGTGAAGTGAGATAAGCCAATCTCAAAAATCCAAAGGATGAATGATCTCCCTGATCAGTGGATGATGACATATAGTGGGGGGTGGGAAGGAGGTAAGAATGGAGGAACTGTATAGAGGGAAAAGAGGGTGGGAGGGGTGGGGGGTAAGGAAAAAATAACAGAATGAATCAAACACTATTATCCTATGTAAAAGAATGAAATGACTTTTTAAAATAAAGTATATCTTCATGATGTCAGACAACAAAGCATTCAAATTTTGTAACAGCATGATCTTCCCTGTGCATTTAAAAGACCATTTTCTGGAAAAAAAAATCTGCTAGATAATGCACATTTTAACAGAATGATAATTATTCTATTGCTCAAACATGACCTACTAACTTTATTAAGCTCATCTTTGATTTGGCAGGAGTTGAGATGAAGAACAGAAAACTCTTCTTCTTTCACTTTCTGAATGATGTCATAGACCAAGTGATAATCCTCTGCAGTAATGCGGGAAAGGTTGATGTGATGGGGAATAATATCCTGACTAATGTTTCCCATTTTCAAAAATTTTATGATCATCTCAGAATTTCTGAAAAACAGAACAACATGTGAATGAGCACACAGGTTCTTTGCCACATATTTTGTGTACAATTATGCCATCAAAAGCTAATGGAAATTAATTGTCCATACTGTGCAATGCATTTCTCATTGACAACATTTGCTTTGAACCCCAGAACTGCAAACACCACCAATGTCGCCAGAACAGAAGTGAAAAAATTGATGAAAGACACCAGAACAGCATCAAAGTGGCAGTTGTTGTCTCTCTTGTTGTAGCTTGAAAAGGCAATGACGCCACCAAATCCCAGACCTAAGGCAAAGAACACCTGAGTAGCAGCTTCTCTCCACACCGTGGGCTCCAGCATTATTTCAAGCTGTTTGAAATTAAACAGAATAGAAATCAGCTACAAAATAATTAAGTCAAATGGCAGTAGTTCTATTTTTAAATAAATTACAATGACATTTATGCACCCAAAGCCTATTTAAATCTGGAGGGTAATATGTTCTTAAGCATGAATTTTTTCTTTTTCAAAGAAAGAATGAAAGAATATGAGTAGGAAAGACTATCGAGCCTTTACTAACATGCAGATTCTTTATTTATACAAGAATTTTAAGTATTTTACAGCAAATGATCACAGAAGCATATGAAAGAGAAATTAATTATCTTCAATTATTTCCCATGTGTCTTTTTTCTTTTCAAAGCAAATTACTAATAAATGTTAAATAATTATTTCCCTAATACTCTTCCATTCTCTGTCTTCTGAAGGAAATCTAGTGGTTGAAGCAGAGAACAATCATCAACTTGGTAAAGTTGAACTATGTGTACTTTGCATATTTTCACAGATATTATTCATTCATTCAAAAGTTTCCTGAAAGCTTTTTCTTTGAGAATAGAAGAAATTCAACAATGTCATTAATAAGATACCCTTTAAGATCCAATGTTCTCATGTTCTGAATCTGTGAACACATATTTTAAGTTAACTATGGCTTTACTTCTTAGGTAACTATCAAATTATTTCAAAGACATAACCAAAACTTTTAAAAAGAACAACTATTAGTTGACATAGACCTCAACAGACATTTAAGTTCTACTTCAGTAGTAACAAGTTTAAATTGTACTCTTTACTTCTGTAGTGAAATTAACTCTATAGAAAACAGAATCAAACGTGGTTAAGAAATGAACTCCACAGAGTTTCAGATCCTGATTCTGTCATTTAATGATTTAATAATAATGCAACCTAAGTTTCAGCCTCCTCAACAGAAAGATGGAAGTAATAGTACGGACCCTACTCTAAGTGCTCAATAATTGATAACCTATATAAACTATAGTGGCCAACATATTGACAGGCATCTATAGAGCTTATCTCATTTAATATTCACAACAACCTATGAACTTGTTGTTACTATTATTTAATTCTTTTAAAGGTTACAAAAACTCCCTAAGATTTCACAGCAGTTTTATGGTCGAAATAAAATATGAAAATAGGTAAATTCAAAAAAAAAGTCATGCTATCTCAAATGTTAGGATTTATTGTTTCAATTAATTTTAGCCCTTATTATTTTCTAAAATTTATTTAATATTATCATTAAACACAATCGTGATTATAAACAGGCAACTAAGATATGTATAACCATTTTGCATTACCAATCTGATAAATGCTGGTCACAAAAACATGCAGCTATCTCAGTTTTGCCCACTAGATGGCAGGAAATACCTATTTACTAAAGGCATTGTTCAGAGTTCTTCAATTTAGTTTGAGTGTATTTTGTGTACTTTAGTACTTTTTCCCTACACATTATAAATTAAAAGGTAATTTTAAACTACTATTATTTTTATATTAGCTATAATATTCTATATGCTGTCCTAACACAGCAGCTCATCAATAGTCAATGAAAAGTGAAAAAATTAAGTCTTCAACAGTAATCCCTACTCCAGGCTAAAAATGCGAATTTATGCTCCAGTTTTCAATGATGGGGTCATGTAAAAGTCCTTTATCAAATTCTAAAATATTTATGTAAATCAAAGGTTTAGAATTGTCACAAGTTATTGACAACTTTGAAAGTGGATGGATTCCAGAAATTCACAAAGAATTTGGTTGTCTTGAGTTCAGAAAAAAATTTTTCAATATTATAAACATAAATGTTTGGGTTCATTAAGTATGGCCCATTTGAAGCAGATTTCAATTATAATGGTGGCTGAAATTTATAATTCTAGTTTCCCACTGGGTAGAGGTTCCAACAGCTCTAAATATTACACAGTACTTTTGAAGTAGGCAAGAAAACCAGACACCAATGTCAGCATTTTTGCTACTACAGAGTAATACCAACTCAGAACCAGACACAGAAAGAACACAGCTGCTTTTAGCTCCTATCAAGGCAGCTGCCAGGAGACACAAAGAATTCCACAGAAGTTAATCCCCCCTGCCCAGTCACAGCCCACACTAGCCTTTCAGATAAATTCCAACTTCTGAACAACTTTGGAAGCTGTCTTTAGACTGTCTTACCTTTATGTCTGACTATGATAGCATCAGCAAATTTGTAGTGAAAAGTCCTTCATTATAGTGAATAACAAAAATCTATGCACCCCAAAATTTATTCATTTCCTGCCAAATCAAATTAGCAAGTTATGATTAAGTCCCCAAGTTCTCAATAACTAGGTTCCCTGTGCCTAACAGGGAGTTCAGCTCTGCTAAATTGAATGACAATGTAAGTTCCAATCCATCTAGGATGCCCAGTGAGAATTTTTCTGAAATGTATAAGCATTTATGAAAATTTCCAAGATAACTACTACAAATATTTTTCCAGGAGATAAAAAAAAAAAAACTTCAAAACAAAATGAAAACAAGAAAATGCTGGTTTTCTATAAGGCAATATTCTAGATTGTAGGTGGCCCTATGGATTTCAGGTGATCTGTTAATCTCCTGAAACTCTAAGCAAATTAATGTGCTCATTATTTTTTCTGATAAGAAGATAACTATCGTCAGTTTTTTGAATGATTTAGGACACAAAAAGTTTTGGAACCATTGAAATAGAAGGGGAAGAGTAAGTGAAGATTGAAATGTTCTAGAACTTACTGTGAAAATTGGAAGTTAATTTTAAAAGATGAATTTTTGAGGATTAAATACTGATAATCTTATTCTAGAACTAAAATGGGACATTTATCATGTGATTTAATTAGACACATGAACATTTTAGTTTTGCTAGTTAACATAATTATAATTTAAAAACCTAATTTATATGTTAGAACAATTATCCCTGACACATAACTGTGGGAATATTTTAATAAAAAAATATGAAGCTTTCCTGATGATAAACCTTAAATAAACGTATGGCACATACCTTAGGTGTAAACATGTGGCGGATACCATCAATTGAGCCATTTAAAAGGAGTGCTCTAATGAGGAAGCATATAAGTACCACATATGGGAACAGAGAACTAAAATACATAATCTGCAAAGAAAAAAGAAATTAGGTGAGATTCACACACAAAAAATTACCATTAAAACTGCTCTTCTTTTATATGTGTTCACAGTCACAGTTTTTATAATATAACTAATACTACTATTAATGGCTTATAAAGTCGTCTTTTAAGAATAAATTTTAGTCTTGATTTGGCCTTATTAAAGATCCTATTTGAGACATAATAAAAATAATAATAATTTAATAATTTATTTTTCATTTTTAAGTGATAGATAATATTTGCATGCATTTATGGGATATGGTATAATAATTCAATACATATATATGAATGTATATGTGTGTAAGTACCAAATAGGGGCAATTAACTTGTGTCAAATTATTTCTTAATTGTTGTAAACTATAAATATAATAAACTGTTGTAAACTATATTCACCTTATTATGCCACAGAACAGTAGAATTTATTCCTCCTACTTGTAAGTTGGAAACTATTATTCAACCTCTATTTCTCTCCTCTCTCCCCTTCTCAGACTCTAGTGATCACTATCCTACTCTCTGCTTCTCTGAGATCAACATCTTCACTTTCCTCATGAGTGAGAACATGCAATATTTATCTTTCTGTGCCTGCTTATTTTTATTACTATATCCTCCAATTCCATCCACATTGCCATAAATGATAGGATTTCATTTTGTTGGCTGAATGGTCAAATAGGATGTGTGTGTGTGTGTGTGTGTGTGTGTGTGTGTGAGAGAGAGAGAGAGAGAGAGAGAGATATTAAGGAAATTTATTTAATCTCCTTTGAAATAGTCCATAGATATAGCTTGAATAGTGTTGATTCCTTATAGTTCACAAAACAGGTAATATTTAAGACAAAAAAAAAAAAATGAATGGAAACTAATTCCCTAACAAATCCCTCCTTCTATTTCTATTTAAGCTGTTCTTTTTCTTGTAATCAAAGTTCCATTATAATTCTATAAATTTTACAAAGTAGAGAATGTTCTCTATACTGTCTCCTATACAAACTGAACAATTAACCATGTAAAATTTTACCCTTTTGTTTCAGCAATTTTTGCTGTTAAACAATTCAGCAGTTACCACTACAAAGGAATTGTCCTAGCCAGACATTCTGTCACCTTGAAATCTCCATAGGTCTAATAGGTCTCACGTTTCAGATCCAGAAACAAACTTCTCAATTCCCTAAAAGCTCTTCCCACCCATATTCTTTCAGAAAATGGCCTGCCATCCATTCAGTTGCTGAAGCAAAACATCTAGAAGTAGTCCTGGACTATTTGTAATAGTTTCTCAACTGTTCTCCAGTATACCCTTGGGCTATGTCATTCACTGATTTTCACACTCTGGCAATTTCTAACACCATTGGAATAAAAGGCTAATTGCTCCCTCTGGCCAGCAAGCTGTGCACTAGAATGTCTGCTGTCCATCACTCTCCCCTGCTGAGCTTTGGCCCTTCAGACCTTTGCTGTTGTGTGGGTGCACAAAGCTTGCACCTTTCCCTCATCTTCACCTAATTTGATCCTCTTTACCTAATTTGATCCTCTTTCTTACTTAAATCTCATCTTCATCATCTCCCATAAGTCTTCCCTGACCACCCAAAATAAGGCCATATGTTTTTCTATTCTGCATTTTCCATGTGTCTTCCTCTCTGCCACAGGAAAGGTAATGATATTACCTCGTTTGGTTTGGTTATTTTATGAAAACACTTATCAATGCTGAAATTATTTTTGTGTCCTATTATTTCCAGTCCCCTTTACTGGAATACTGGAATATAAGTTCTGTGAGGGAAAGGGTCTTTTCTATTCATTGCCATATCTCAAACAGCTGACACACCATAGCTTTATGATATGTATCTGTGAAAGGAAGGAATGTGGGGCAGGAGGCAGGAAGAATGGAGAAAAAAATTCCATTGCACAGCATGGCTCAGGGCAGGAAAGAGACTTATGCCAATAATTACTACAAACGACATATAAGAAAAATCATGACAATAATTTTGCATTTCCTCTATAGTTTTACCCACTTAATCATTATATTTAAACATGTGAAAGACCCTAAGACAAAAGTTATGTATAAAATCTCAGCATATTAAGAATCAAAATAACAAAAATAATTATTTTACTTTAATTGGTTGTAACAAAATATAATTTCCCAATCATTTCGAGTTGGTTTAATTCTTTGATTATATTTCTTCACTTAAACTTGTGGCTTTTTTTTTTTTTTTTCATTCTCCCTGCTTACTTTTGCATCTTTTAAATTTATCATTTGTCTTGATCTCACTTGAATTAAAGCCATGCCCTTTATGATTCTTCTTCACAGTGTTTGAAGATAAAAGCATGAATTGTCTTTTGTATGATACCTTAACTTTTTTTTGGACAAAACTCCTACCTGCTGACTTATTAGTGACTTAAATGAATTCCAGTAACCCCACTTATTTTAAAAGTGGAAATGAAAGTTATATACTAAAACAGTCTGAATAGGTGAATTATTTTTCTAATAAAAATATACTTTTTCACCAGGTGCAGTAGTGCACACCTGTAATCCGAGTGGTTCAGGAGGCTGAGGCAGGAGGATCTCAAGTTCAAAGCCAGTCTCAGCAGAAGTGAGGCACTAAGCAACTCAGTGATGCCCTGTCTCTAAATAAAATGCAAAATAGGGCTGGGGATGTGGTTCAGTGGTTGAGTGCCACTGAGTTTAATCCCTGGTACCCTCCCCCCAAAATACAAAACTTTTCAAATTTTTAAATTTTATATTTCTATTTTATTTTTTATTCTTAATTATTTTATATTTATATTTTACTTCTTTATTTTTAGTAAAATTTCAAAGTAGTCACTAAGGGAAGAAAAGCTTCCTCTTGTACTTACATTTTCCCAAGCTAAATAATTATAACAAATCCTCAATATGCCCCCCTCCCCAATGCTTATAACCAACTGATCACCAAGTACAATTGATTCTACCACAGAAATCACACAGCTCTCTTTCAGTCCTCAGTTACACTCCACTTTCATTCTGAAAGTAGTTTTCTGATTATCTTGCTTCTGTATTCTGTCAGCTGCCCTCTGTATCCAAGAAATCCAACATCCACACCACTTCTAAAGACCTGACAGTGTCAGTGACCTACTAAAAATCCTCAAATGTTCCACAGTTTTTGTTAACTCATAGCCCATCATTTTACCAATGTTCACAAATACCTCAATACCTGCAATCAACTTACATCTCATGCTTTATCTCCCACCAACTGCAAAAAAATGTAGGTGAAAGTCACACAGGAGTACTCAGCAATCTGGGCTTTGAGCATGCTGTTTTCTCTACCTATAGTGTTCTCTCTGAATTTTCTGGAGACCTCTTTAACCATCAAACCCTAGCCCCAAAGTTACCTCCTCTTTGAACTCTTTCCCCCCAATTCAGGTTATCTTCAAAGGTTCCCTTGATTTCATAAAGAATTTTCTCTATCACTGCACTTATGATGTTGTAGTTATCTGTCCCTACAATAAATTGTGGGTTTCATGAGGAAAAAGACTATGGCCTATTAATCTCTGCGTATCCTTCAGTGCCTGGAATATAGTAGATAATAAAAAATATTGAATATTGAAAAAGAACTTACAGGAAGCTAAGTTTGACTTTCTGTACACATTCCCTTAAAATTATTTACATCCTATAGTATTTCTTAATTGTATATACTAATTATATAATCAGGCTTATTTCAATTTTGATTTATTGATTCAACACACACCAGTTCTTAAAGACACTAATCTGGATTCATTGATAAGATAACATAACAAGGAACAGAAACATTTCAATCTTAAAACATGGAAAAATAGCAATCAATATTTTAAACAAAAGTTGTACTTAGTAGCTTCCATTCCAATAGTTCTGTGAGCAGAAAAAAGGACAAAATATTCAATTATTAAATTCCAAGATATAAAAAGATATATCTTAACACAGAGCAGAAGCAGCTGTGTTGTTTTTAAATAAAAATACTTTGCATTTAATCATATGGTTCTAATCTTACATTAAAATAGACAGTTGTACAATCTCCTTAAAAACGGGTTAAATTCAACCTTAGTGGCTAAATATACCACAGACACTCCTAAACATTGTATACATTGCTACCTGAAATTATTTTATCATATACATTATTATCTAAAGTTACTTTATTATACATACTACATACATTGTTACCTAAAATAATATACATTGTTATTTTTACATTGTTAACTGAAATTATTTTGTGAATTTGTGGATCATTGCCTCTGCCACTAGAATAGAAACTCCATGAAGATAGGCATGTCATCTGCTTCGTTAAGTGGTTTTAAGTAAGTGTTCAATAAATATTTGTTAAATAAATCAATGAAAGCCTGAATGACTCCCCCATACCAAAAGTACATAGTTTTAGAACAGGGAAATAAAACAATGTAATATGTTCCTTTGGCTAATTTTTGAGACTCCCCTCAACCCATGACAACTGAAACAATTTTCACAGCAAGTCTATTAAGAAAGAGTAGTTTATCAATCAAAATAATGTACAAAAAATATTTTCATTTTACTGACCTCTTGCAAAACTAGAAAACATAATAAATTTTAGTTTTGTTTTTCTTTTTTCTTTTTTTACATTTTATCTTCCTTTTCCTTTATTATAAAAGCATTTTCAGAAAGAATCATTCTTTTTGAGAATTGCATAACCTAGTTTTAGTTCCATGAGCCATTTATTGGCTATTTGATTCTGGACAACTATTTATTCTTTCTAAGTTTGTCAACTTTGTGATAAAATGGGGTTAAAAACATGCAAATTATGACTGATAGATTAAAAAAGCTAATATATGCAAAGTATTTAGCACAGTTTTGGCAATAGCAAAGCAGTAGAAAACATTGTCTTAGAAGAAACCTTAGAGCTTCTCATTTCTATGCTTCGTCTTTGAGCAGGAGGCCCCTCAATAGACGCTGCCCCTCAATGATGCTGAGCTCTACCACTGAGGAACTGATTTCCTTGTTACCAGGCCTCACTCCTGAAAGGCACTCCTTTCTCTGAAGATTTATCACCAACCCATCACTCTTCATGATTCCCAATATTGGATCATAGTTGTGTTCTCTGTGTCCACACAGAACAATCTTATTCTTCTTTTGATTTGACTATAAAGAAGTTTATGATCCCAGTGCAACAATTTCTCCTCTCCATAATGAAGGTGAGAATAAGATTTCAAATAAATCCAGTATTTTAGGTGTGACCCAACTGAGGTGTGTGTACCTGACCGAAAGGATAATGACACTATCACACCCCTTTTAAATCATGCAGTTTCCAATTAGCATGTGAATGTATGTGTACATGTGTGTTCTGGTGAAGCATATCACAAACTAACTCATATTTTTTTATTTTAGTTGCTAAATTTCCCATGAGAGTTTTACACATACAACATTTATACCATATTTCTCTACTCTGTACTTCTGTAGCCATTTATGTGGAGGCTTTTTTGTGGGGCGTGTAGGCAAATACAGAAATATATATATTTATTTACATGTATATATATGTATATATATATATACATATAGATATATTCCTCATAACTTTTATTTTATTATTATCTTGTTCCAGACTGAGAAGTTGTAATCATTTCTCATATTACTGTTCATATTACTTACAGCTAGCTTTGCCCCATCTGGACTATTAAATTTTTTCTTCATATTTTACACAAATGCCACTGTCTCACTGAGCCTTCTTGTCAAAATAATAAATTGTATGTACTATATACATTGCATTATATTTCATTTGATATATTATGACATTAGGGGAATAAACAATATCGCTTGAGAAATTTCAAATTTCTCACAAAAATGTTAAAATGTTAGGTGACAGATACGTTAAATAGTTTAATTAAATCATTCCATATTATGCTCAAAAAATCATAACACTGACTTTGCATGCCATAAATATATACAACTTTGTCAATATGTAATAATAAAAGTAAAGAAGTACTATTTTTTTTAAAATGACCAGTTCTTTAATGATAAAACAAAGACTAAGAAAAAGAAAGGAACAAAACTTGGTAATAAAAGAACTTCAGAACAATCATTTTTGAAGAACCCTGGCTCAACACAATTGATTTTCTTTCTATACATGCATTATCTTAGGAATCATTTAAATGTGGTTAGCTCTGTATTAAATTCTATTCCTTTATTTATAATCTGACTGTAATGTGACTCTGACATAGAACATACACTCAAACCAATTGTTTCTACTTCTTTAAACATTAAATACAATAACATTTGTGAAAGATCTAAAAATATTCAGGTGTGTTATGCATTGTATTTACTTCTTCAAGGACAAAATAGCATAAAGGTTCCAGTGTGAAGATAAATGCAAAATGAACTATCATTTATACGTTAAAAAGTCTTAATTATTTTTAATTGAAAGTAACAAGAAGCAAAGAAAAATTAGACAGACTTCTGACCCTGAAAAGTTCATTATCTGGTGGTAGCAAACATCAGAGTGATGGGTATTTCAGCATTGCAATTACTGAATGTGGGCTCTGGATTTAGACAGATTTATGTTTGATTTCAAACACTAGCACATCTTGCCATTAAGTAACTTTGGGCAAGTTACTTAATTTCTCAAACCTCTTTTATTTTCTGTAAAATAGGCTTGAAAATTAGCAATTACTTCTGAGAGTTACTTTTATAATCATAAAATATATCAAATAACTATCCCAGTGCCCATAGCAAAATACACATACACTAAATATTGACTTCTATTATTGTTCTTGTACAAATTGTTGTCTTTACCAACGTATTATTATTGTTATTATTATCATTATTACTAAATACTACTACTATCGCTACTATTCCCACTTCTGCTAATAAATGATGGTGAGTTAGCCTGAAAAAAAATATATAAGATCAGAAAGAAAAATAACAGAGATGGACTTTTAGGGGACAGAAAGAAGGGCATACAATAAATTCATGTTATGGACCACCAAAGAGATACAGAGATCTTTAAAGCAATAGTATTAATACTGAAAAAAAACATTGCATTATGAAAGCAAAATATTTAATACCAATTACATTGTTAACGCATCCTTTCAAATAGCAACAACAAATCAAGACATCTACAATTCACTGAAGGTATTTTCAACCATGGCTTCTTCAGATTTTCAATTTGCCCTGGTAGACACGTTCTTAAGTCTTTTATATTACTCTAAATTCCTTGTTGGATTATCAAAACTGCCTAACTGATGTTTAGAACTTTAAGACACATTCCATCCTACACTATTTTAAAAATTTTTATGCAACTATTTCTTAGAATCCCTACAGCAAAGAAATGCATAATATAAAACAAAAAGAATAAACACATTCTTCATTATACAACTTTCCCCAGTTTCCAAGACTGAAACTAAATGGTAATGAGAAAATTGAAACATTAGGGCCAACTGAATAAATAACAATGACAACAATAAAAGATCTTTTAAATATGGATGAAAATTTTAAAGATTTTGTTGAAATAAGGAAAGGTAATATGTGACCTTAAATTTCACTCTAAAACACTGATATCTTTATTTATGTCCTTTCCTTAATTTGAACACATTCTCAAAAGTATCACTTTCCACCAGTCTTTACCCAGAATAAAATGCTATACAGATTTGAGACACCTTGGGGTGTGAGATACTAGGAATGGTGCTTCGTGGAATTAGGAGTGACTCTAACATACTAACTTTTCCAGAAGACTGAATGCCTTTGATCATCGCCAAGCAAACCATGACCCAGGCAGCCAGCAGGCAGACAGTCATCTTCCAGTTTAAGCCCCCACTTTCAGAAATGGAACTGGAAATATTCAGGGCTTCTCTGTACCAGTAATAGGTGGTAGCAGAACTTTTTTCACATTCTGGCTCTATCACTGCAGAAAGAAAAGTAACACAAAATCATTTCAGAATATAAAGAGAAATGAGTCCATTATTTTTTTCAGTAAGCCTACAAATCCATTCTTAACATTTTCTAGAAAAATACTACCATTGTATACCAGCATTTAAATGCAGTTGAAGAACAGTGCAAAAAAATTGAAAGCCAAAAGACATATATCCTCCTTGATATTTCTTATTACAAAGTTATGAAGTGAGAATATGTGAGATTCTTCTCAAAGTAATTAAAACAAATTAGGTCTATTGCACCTACCACCCCAAATGATCTGGTTGATATCCTGGCATAGTACTGTCACATACCCTAGCTGCAAGCCACATGCACCTTTTGAAATGACATGTGCTTTATGTGTAAAGTTCAAGCTGAATTTCAGACTTAGCAGGTGAAATTTTTTAAATTATTATGTTAATCATGCTTATTAATTATGTGTTAAAAGCATAATATTTAGAAAAATTGGATTAAATAAAATATTTCACGTATTTCTTTTCACATTTCTTAAATGTGGCTAGTAGAAAATCTTTAACTACATACATGAGTTCTATTTTACAGGAAATTGTTCTTTATATTCTTGTATTTTTTAAATGATGGGAAACCTACAAAACAATAGGACCAAAGATGTAAAGACAATTACTTTAGTTCACATTCATCTTTCTGCCACTTTTTTGTAAGGTTTAATAAAGATGTGAGGCATCAATTATGGTATACAACAAAAAAGACTGTCAAAGTTTATAACTGAAGGCTTACAACATTTAACCCTAATGTCACAGGCTAAGTAAAATAAGTTGGAAAGAACTAGTAAAACTAGATGATGCCAAAAGTCTCTCTCTCTAAGTGTGCCAATCCAGAAAAGGAAGGAAATCTGTCGTGATGATAATTTTGAAAGATCTTTCCACATTATTTTCAAAAAGCAAAATTTAATTTTGAAAGTGTGTGCTTTTAACAATCTTAGAATCTTTAAATACAAACACTACATGGCACTTGTCTTACAAGTGTGTGAAGCATTTTTCACCAAAGGACACTGATCCCAAGGTAGAGGTTGCTGAAAAGACTGAGAAAAGTAAAACAAAGTCCAGCCAATGATGACGTTGTAGTAGAGAGCCACAAAATAGCACACCTGCAACATAAAATAATACAATTGCATTAAACCTCTCATGGCTCTTCCTTTAAAAAGATATGAAATGCATAAAACTCCATTTAACATTTAAAAAATCCTCATTTTCTTTTTTATTTGAAACACATTACCTTTTCTTAAAAATCAATGACACTTGATAGACCTTAAAGTATGCATTAATGAGACTGAGCTACATTAATATTTATAATTTGTCTTGTCTGTTTATACTCCAGTAGAGTTCTTAAAACCTGCTTAAAGAGTTGTGTAGAAACACTCTCTGAGGATTCATTTAGATATGAATTACATCATTCCATACTCTGCAAATATTAGAGCATATAACATAAGAACACTTACTACACAACTTGCAAATCCAATTCCACCCAATTTGGGGCTTATATAGTTCCACACGCCAATGCTGCCTCGTCGAATTCTTTGACCCACAGAAAGTTCCAGGAAAAAAAGGGGAATACCTATTACCAGAAGCAGTATAAAGTATGGTAAAAGATATGCACCTAGAGAGACAAGAACAAATAAAATAGATTATATTTTCAATAGTTGAAGTACAGACTTTATTAATCCTGATTGTCTCAGGAAAGATAATAGTTGAGTTTAAGTTACAATTATAGATGTTGAAGAAAATTTAATTTTATTACTTTAAACTTTCAAGATTTTTAAAACTGAATTTGACTTACAAAAACTTTTTTGATAAAATAATTATGATAAAAGGATATTAACATTTTTAGTTTCATTTTATTGCTAAAGTAAAACAGCTTCTTTATTTTCCAAGTAAATAATTGATTCTTTAAAATCAATTGAATTCATTTACAATCACTTGGAAAAGGTGGAAGAAATCGCATGTAAAGAGAAGGGAGACGTAGAACCAAGGAAGAAAACTAGGAGGAGGGAGGAGGGGAGGGAAAAGGGAGGTATTGAGGAAAGAAGTTGATCAAATTACAGTGTGTTTATGTACAAATCTGTAACAAGGAATTCCACTATTGTGTATAATTACAATGTACTAATTTTTTTAAATGGGTTAATCAAAAAGTAATTGCTTTCTTTGGGGGCGGGGGCTGTGTACCAGGGATTGAACTCAGCAACACTTGACCACTGAGCCACATCCCCAGCCCTATTTTATATTTTTTATTTAGAGACAGGTCCTCTCTGTTGCTGATGCTGCCTTTGAACTCGAAATACTCCCGCCTCAGTCTCCTGAGCGGTTGGGATTGCAGGTGTGCATCACTGCGCCCAGAAAAAAAAAAAAGAATTGGTTTCTGGAGTAGGTTTACTAAATTCCTAGAAAGCTTCATATGATTTTTATGAAGTCATTTATTAATAGCTATATAAACTGATTTAAATCATGTATTCCAAACCTGACAAACTGGAGTGAATGAGATTTTATGGTATTAAAAGTGACTTGTTTTCCAAATAGTCATACTGTAGAATAATAAATGACTACCGCAGCTGAAAATTTTTAAAAAAGACAAGATGATTTCTACCAGAGTCAAATATCATTTTTCTCATATACATTATATATAAAAGCACACTTACCGAAACAATTTTCCCTCAAATCTGTAAGAAGAGATGCATAAGTAACTGAAGGACTGAAACATTTAATGTCTGTTATAAAAAGGTATGTGCCATTATCCTTGTAATGAAGCTTCCAATCCTAAAGAGATACCTATTTTCCATTTAAATTCCAAGTGAAAACATACGACTAGTGATTTTTAAATGTGCTGAATAGTTTGTCAATATTAACATTAGATCCAATTAATTAAAGTTAATCATGAAACCTGTACTCATTTACACATGAGAAAAACTTGTGCAAATTATCAATAAAAGACCTTTAAATTGGACTTTTTACATTCAAATTTCTTATCTAAAGTTTGGTCCAACTAGATTCTGTTAAGTGTATCAGGCCTTTAATTGATGGTACTAATTCCCATTTTTATGAGGCTATTTATTATATCTTCCATATTTTCAAAAGTGTGTTTAATGTTATTGAATAGATTTTGGAAGGTATTCAGATTGTTCTGGCAGTTTTTCAGCTGAAGAAGTAAATAGTAATAGGTTTTTTTTTGAATTACTTATCTCAGTATCTATATAGCTCTTTAGTAATGACTTTATATAGTAATTCTCCCAAAAGACTGGTTGATACATAATTTCCACCACCCTATGAATTAATCTCAATCTTTCAGGCTTTAATCGACTCAACAAATGGTGATGTAATTTAAAGTATGATGCCTGAGCTTACAAAACAAAATTACCTAAATTCTAATTCTAAAATGATGAGTAATTTTCAAGGGCTCCTGACTAGAACATGTTTCCCAAAGGATTGAAAATGAATTTCAACACCAGATCAAATCTAAAGATGGTGAATGGGTTTATGTACATGTGAATAGTTAAGGAAAGAGAGAATTAAGACTGAACTCACTTGGAATCTTTTCCTGTTATGTGTACAAGATATGCTACTGTATATACAGCCCTTTCTTTTAACTCAAATTATTCTAACTTTAGTCCTCATGTTTAAAAGTCATAACTAAAATATACTATTTACTATTAAAGAATTCACTATTTTCAAGGCATGTTTCTAAGCATGTAACATAGTTTTTATTCCTTACAAGAATCCAGTGAGCAAGTACAAGTATTAACCCTATTTAACTCAGGTGGTAACTTATGAAAGGTCACATGGTGCAAAACATGGAAAACAACCAAAGTGACTTCGAAAATGACCTAGTTGTCTTCTATACCATAGCATTTACTAAGCTTAATCACTGTGGTTTAAGCATGATATCTTCAGATAAATCAGCATTATTGGATCTATTATTTTTTTCTGATTGTTCATAAAGTGTCTCAAATGATTAATGAATAAGATTTTTGTAGCCTCAGGCTATTGGGATAAGTGAAAAAAACCTCAGTACTATACTACACACTGAATATAAACTTTGGTCCTCTAATGCCATCTTGAATGATAAAACCCATTGTTTTACAATACATGCGATACTGCTCTTTGGTCTTTGTGTTTAGAAGACAGAAAACAATACTACAAAATACAAAGGTATTTTGACTTTTTTACATAAGGAAATAAGATAGAAGATCCATGTTTGCTAACAACAAAATAAAAAATATGAAAAATTTTAGAGCTCCCTACTAAGACAAATGGAATGTGCAACCTGACTTTTCAGTCAAGACAGCTTTCTTCCTTAGAATGGTCAGTCACTCTCCAAAGAAAAAGATCTCAAAATCAGAATTCACCTTCTGCCAGTCCTGACAAATGGAATGAATTTTGAGAAACAAAAACTCAAGATAGTGTAATTTAAGTCACATGAGAAGAGGGTCACTCTCAATGATTGACAGGTAATGCATCATGATTTTATTATTAATTTTTACCTATAGAAGATTTGTCAAATAGGCTACTTTTCTCAAACTTCTGTTTTGTGCCTGGATGAATTAACTATCTTAAACATATTTTGTTACCATAAAACTTTAGCTTTTTATCTCTAAGGGAAAAAATTCACATACAAATGTTTATTTTATTTAATTTGATGCAGCATTTGTATATTTAGATTTAAACTTCATTAAAAAGAAAACCACACTTTTGTCTAGTCTACAAAATTATCATGGGCTTGAATCAAGTAGCAAAATATTCTATTCTTTGTGTGGTGATGTACATAACTTATGGAATATTTAATTTTTAGCCAAACTTATTTTAATAGCTTTCACGTACATAGATAATAAAATTTCAACCCAAATGTTAATTTAACATTCCACTTGATATTGATATGCTGCAGAATTAATATCATACATCAACAATTTATTCCTTTGTTTAGATATTTTTCCTAGATTTTGAAGACAATTTCTACTAAGGAAGTCTTGATGATTATATGCACAAAACAAATAGCTGGGCATGGTGGTGCACACCTATAATCCCAGGAGCTGAGGAGGCTGAGACAGGAGGATTACAAGTTCATAACCAGCCTCAGCAACCGTGAGGCACTAAGCAACTCAGTGAGACCCTGTCTCTAAAATACAAAATAGGGCTGGGGATGTGGCTCAGTGGTCAAGTACCCTGAGATCAATCCCAGATACCCCTACCAAAAAATAGGAGTATCAATGATGGTACAGTTATGTTTGCTTAAAATTAAGAATGCTCATGTATTAAAATTTTTATCAAAGCTAAACATTATTTCAAAAACTATAGAATTGTAAATCAAAGATTTAAAATCTTTAAGTATGAAGATGACTGACATTATATTATCTGGTTACATTCCTTCTATTGGCTCTAAAAGTCCTGGTCAGCATTTAAAGACCATATTCACTCTAAATTACATGTCAGTTTTGCTTTATGAAGAGTGTGGCAAATTAAAATTCAGAGTTAATGAATCCATAGGGAGAGAATTCTGTCTTCCTTTACCAATGTTGGCTTATGTCAGAAACTTCAGGTTCTTCTTCAAAGGGAATAACTGACAGGCACAATGGATGTAACATTTGTTAGAAAAGTTCCAGTCAGAAATCCAGAGATGTTTATAGCATTCACAGAAAGAATTTGAGAATGTGTTACCCTTAAGCATTCCCTGAGTATTTGTAGCAAGTCAATCTGCTCCTATGGAAACCTAATCTGAAAACAGAGCTGGGCTCACTTCCCATAAATGAGTCTCCCTAGCTTTGCAATGGAATTCTTAGTTTCAAAAATAATGAGACTAACAATGGAAGATATTTGAAATAACCAAATGCAATTTACAACTCCAGTACTTTAACACTTAAGACAAAGAACTTACCACCCCCATTCTTCTGACAGAGGTATGGGAATCGCCACACATTTCCCAAACCTACAGAAAATCCAACTTGGGCCAGGATGTACTGGAGCTTACTATTCCAAGCTGGTCTTTCATCTTCAACTTCAGATCCTTCTTCAACTTCTAAATCTTTCTCCTCTTGGACATCAACAATTAGTTCACTCTTCTTAAAAGCATCATCTGCAGAGTCTTCATTGGAAAGAAGGTCTTTGACAGACTCAATGACCTCATCGTCTAATTCTCTTTTTACCACCTTGCTATTCTTAGGCATTGGAAAGTACTGGAAGTATTATTTTTAAAAACTCCCTTATGGCAAATGTGTTAATTCTCTTTCTTAAAAATGTTACTTGATATGAAGTAAAGACTGAGGAGAATATCAAATAAATCCTTGATTCAAGGTGATAAAGTCTTATGGATCCTGGATCTGTATGTTCAATATTCTGTAGATACCTGCAAAATTGCAAGTTGAAAATTGATCATATTTAAGGATGCAAATGTTACAAATACTGAATCATCACACCTTCTTGTTCATACTTACAATGGAAACTCTTTCTACAGAGTATAAAAATATAATTACCCTGGCCTCTCAGAGCGTAATATTTCTAAAAGTGTAAAACTTATAAAACCATATGAGTTTCATACACATTTTTTTACCTAACTTCCTCCTTGCAAAAATCTTTGATCTCAGATATGCCCAAGTAAATAATGTATATTCTGTTCATTAAAAATTAAAACACTGCAACTTTTAAAAAATTCTTCTTTTTTCCTCCCTGACTAAAGTAAATCTTTTCTTGAACATCTCTTATTTTGTTCCTGATACAATTACTTACACAACTGCAAGTCAATCCCATAAATTTGTCTTCCACATCTTCTGCTCAGGTATTCCTCATCCTCATCCACTCACTTGTTTGATATTATAATGGGAACTTATGCGACACAATCATTAAGGAAGCATAGAGTGCTGGCTTTAAGGAGCTTATATCTAACAGATAAAACAACTATTAAATAGTTATACTACATGGCAGAATTTAAATAACCTGATATCTTCACATCAGAAGAGATCAGAAATGATGGATAAAAGGTATATTACAATTGGTCATGAATGGAGTGAAATCATACCAAACATAAGAACTAGGATAAATAGAAGCAGGAAGTGGGAAAATTCCTGATATATGTATGAACATCTTTCTAAACTCAAGTAAAACATTTATCACTTTGGAATTTTTACCTTTTCTATTTCTATGTTACATTTCACATCTTTTTACATACTCAGACATGGGCTGAGTAAGTGTGGAGACCACATCTACAGACGAACAGAAATGTCTGTTTTAAAAAGTAACTAAATTTATGAGTGCTTTTCTTCAAAATTGGATGGAAAAGCTTTAGAACAAATGATCCTACAATTCTGGCATTCATTGCTGGGAAAACATTTTGGAATTTCTTGACAGGATTACAATTAGACATATAATAATCATAGTAGTGCAGTTACTGCAATCCAGTAACTCAGGAGGCAGGAGAAATCACAAGTTCAAGGACAGACTCAGCAACTTAGTCACACCCTGTCTCAAAACAGAAAATTTAAAAAGGTTTGGGATATAACTCAATAGGAGAGTACTCCTGAGTTCAATCCCCAGCACTGGGGGAAAAAAAAAGAGAGAGAAAGAGAGAGAGAGAGGTACACTGAAAGTCAAAAAACAAATGTCACACCCCCTCTATAATCTTAATGAGCAAAACATAGTGCTGGGTAATCCAATGGGGGAAAAAAAATAACTTGACCATGTTAACTAATGTGTTGGTTTAGGTTTGGATAATGTTTAGTCACATCCATAATTGAAATATATACCCTAAAAGCAAACACTCATGTAGGATGTGGAGAAGGTTAAGATGAAGCTCTAGGAAAGTCTGAAAGGGAAGCACCTCTGGAAGTGAACAACTTCTCACGGTGCCTATTTTAAAGATTTAAATGAGGTTTGATACATAAACAGTTCATGAAGTTTGAGATTTATCTGCTTGATTTGCATTATTTACCCTAGGGCTCAGTAATATCAGTGGCATAAATGAATAAATATCACCACTGAGAAACTGAAATAAGCTAATTTTCCAAATATTTTTTGCTGGAAGAGCATAACCTGATACATAAGAAAGTGTGTTTTGTAAAACATGAACTATCCACATTAAAATTTTTTATTTAGTGAATTATCTAAAGATAAAAGTTGTTGGCATAGTAACAAAGGATACCTTGATAGGAGCACTGATTTCAGTCTTGACCTTCCTGAAGTTGAATCCTAGTTCTATTGGTTATTAAATTTGTAACTTCTAATAGTTCTACCTCTCTTAACCTTAGTTTCTTTAGTAAATACTGGTCTATTTTTCTCCCATGACAATAGAAGGGTTAAAAATAAATGTATACAGATTTGAAGATACTATTATAGTAAAAAACACCCACCATTTTATGGAGAAAAACTTCACAAGATATTGTTCAACATGGGACTCCCCCAAATCAATTATCCAGAAATTATTGCATATTTTTCTATGCATTCCTGTTCTTGCAGAAAAAGTAAATAAATAAATACAATTAAAAAACCAAGATGAAAAGCAACACCTTTTGACTCTATTCCTTATTTTTTAGATAGCAAATGAATAACCATTAATGTGGCAGGCGAGACCCAGGGCCCAGGTTACGCCACATGCATACAAAGATGGCGACTGGCAGAGAGCCAAAGGGCGTGCTGAATGCGCCTTGAGAAAAACAGGAAGTGTTTACCATTGGCTGTATGATAATTGGTTCAGCCGCCTAGTGCGTGGACAGATACTATCTTACATTTATGCTTGAGCTCGTGATCGCTTGACCTTTAATAGGATTGGATGGACATATCTGGTTACTATTGCTTATGCATGAGACTACTTATATATTGAGGGTGTTATCCGAATAAAGCGGAAGCTGCTTCATGAACTTCTGAAGAGTACATGTCATTTGTCCCACTGGTCGTTGGCAAGCGGCAATTATCCCCTGGCAAATTTTACATTTAAAAATTCTGGTCAAAATACATAGACATATATTTTCAACTTAAAAACACGGTATCTATGTAAATAAAATTTAAATACAACCTTATAAATACTTTAAATGCACATAAATATATATACTCATATTTTATAATGCAACAACCTTAAGCAAACTCAAGTAACTGCACAGCCTCTGCCCAGGTGGCATCATTCTAATAGAATCAACTGAGGGACAAGCCTACACCCACTGACTTCACCTGCACCTAGGAGCTGCATTAGCTGTCCTCATCATTATCTGATAAGGGCCTCCTGTCTACAGCAGCACAAAAGAGCAGGAGCCAGTAAAATATCACCTATGGACCAAATACAGCCCATTGTCGGAATTTTGTAAATAAAATTTTATTGGAACATATCCATTCCCATACAAATTGCCTATGACTAATTTTGTAATATGACAGTAGAGTGATTCCATGGACTACAAAACCGAAAATATGTACCAATTCTCTTATCAAAAATGTTTGCCAGCCTCTCTTCTAGAAAATAAATCTGAATTGAAGATGTGGAGTTTCCCAGTTCACTCCATCTACCTTCCATTGGTAGGGTAATATTTTATCAAATATTCTGACAATATAGAGTGTTTCTGATTCAAAGATGAATAATTACAAAGAATGAAAAAGGTTTTCATATAAATGGAGTTAAAAGGGTGGTATTTGACAGAAAAAGAAACATAAGCACTAGATGAATGTAGAATATAAATATAAATCAGGAAATGAGGGCTCCGGGGTTACAAAGAGAACACTTATTTAAAAAGATTAACTGGAAGGAAAAAGTTAGTGGATGAATACAGGTATGAAATGGGAGAACTCATCATAGGAATTAAAGTCACATTAGAAACAACATAAACTAGAATACACACTACTAAGACTGTATTTGGAGACATAGAAGACTTGTCTAGAGTAACTACACACACTATAAAAACAAAAGTTAAGAGAAAGAAATAATTGAAATAATGTACACAAAACATTAATGGAATCTGAAGTCAGATAAATGTGATCCACAAAATTTATAATTGGTCTATCCAAACAAGAGGATAGAACTAATGAAACAAAATACTATAATAGAAATTTTGATTACAGATGTGTACATTCAAATCACAGTAACAATATAAAAGTAAAAACAGAAATTTTGAAAATAAAGAATTCCTAGGTATTTCAAGCAGAAGTACAAAGCGAAAATAAAAAGACTTCTCAGAATATTCAACACCTGTAAAAATCAAAGGGAAATAAGTAATCCCCAGTTTTTATTTTTACCCAATTAGTTTGTATTCTAATTATAAAAATCCCAGGGCAAATATTCCATCTGTTAAAGAATGGATGAGTCCTAGGAAAGTTGCGGGAGGAGGGGCTACATCATGAATTTCAGCCAGTAAACAAAGACCTCAGTTACAAAAAGCCCATATTAAAGAATAAAAGGGAACATTAAGTTAAACAAGAAAATAACTGTTTTGTCTGTACAAATTATAAAGAAGAAAAATTTACATTGAAATTTTAAAGTAACAACAAAATCAAGACTTAAAATGGGAAGAATGGAAATAAATGAAAATGTCCTTATACTCCATGCAGAAAATAAAACTGACTAAGAATGACACAACTCACAGTCTAAAAAAAGGATAACAACCTCTACCTCTTCACATTTTCAATAATCTTCCTTACCTAACTACAGTGGGATCTTGTAGGAATTAATGTCTCCATATGAAGAGATGTACTAGTGCCCAACAGATTGGGACAGATTGTCCAAAGTCATTCTTATCTCTATGATTTATGGTTTTTTGGCCAGATGACTTAATAAATGAAGAAAATCATTTATAAAGTAGGCATAATTATATGTTTTCCTAATAAAATGCTTGGATAAACACTAGCATATTCAGAGGATGCAATATATACATATATATTACTATATATTACATATTATATATATTCTTTTATTACTATATTATCACTCTTACAGGTTATATTATACTATAAATAACTTGTTTGTTGTGTATTAGTCTACTCAATATAATGTTAAGTGCAAAACCAATGCTACATGTTTCAGTTTTTCTTTTACTTTCTTATTTGTGTGTGTGCATCAGCTTATCTATAGCTGTGTACCTAGTCATCTCAAAATCTAGTGGCCTAAAATAAAACAATTTTACTTGCTTAGGATTTGTTGGTTCAGCAATATGAGTGACATGTAGATGATCAGTTGTTCTACTGATCTTGATTCATCTCTCAAGTCCATTGAGGGTGGATGGTCTGAAGATCTAGCTCTCATTCTCGTGGTAGTTAAGTTATCAGGCAGAGCACTTTGATTCTGGTGGATACAGCCTCTCCAAAATGCTAGCTCCAACTTCTTTATACTGTAAGCTCAGATTTTCAGCTGCAGTCAAAAGAAGGTAAGCCCAATGGGAAAGTGCTATTAAAGTTTCTGTGTCCCTTTTCTAACGTTTCACTGCCAAAGCAAGTCTCATAACTAAATCCAGATTGATTCAAGAGTACAGAAATAACTGAGCCATATCCCCAGAACCTTAAAGTATTTTATTTAGAGATAGGTTCTCATTGAGCTGCTAAGTGCCTAGCTAAATTGCAGAGACTGGCTTTGAACTCACAATCTTCCTGCCTCAGCCTCCTGAGCCATGAGATTACAGGAGTTCACCACCAAGCCTGGCTATATCCCACTTCTTGATGGAAGTAGCAACAAAGTCATATTGCAAAGGGTATGAGAACAGGGAGGACAGAAATATTGTCACTATCTCTGAAAAACATCTCCTACATTTATGCAATTAGACTCCCCTCCCTAAAGTTGGAATCTTAAGGTGACAAAAGAATCACAAATGTTGGCATCTTGTCAGTTCCATCAAAGGCATGATGCCCAGGCTGTAACTACCACTGTAGTCATGGATCCTGGTGCCTACTCTCCAGAACTACTTTCATTCTTGCCCTTTTCCATCTTATTTCCAAGCACCCTATTGTGTCTTTGAGCCCCTGAAGCTGCCAAAATTCTTTTTCTTTTGTCTTTTAGCCAGCATTAGTTTCTACAGCTTACAAAGAACCCTAAATAAAATACCAACTATAAATACAAAACTATTGTTTTCTCTATTCATCTGTGTATATGAATATAAACACATAAAATATCAGGACTTTATTTAAATTTGAATTTATATTTACATTTTTCTTTTTCCCATTTTGTATTGCTTACCTTTGAAGCACTTACAACTAGACCCAAAGTTTTTTAAATCACAAATTGCTAACTCAGCAGTTGTCAAACCCAACCATTTCATGTTATGTCTTCTCCTTTTGAAGATTATTTTACCTATTTTAGGTTCTTGCCTTTCCACACAAATGTTGAACTCAGTTTTTCAATTTCTTCCTAAACAAACAAATGAAAAAACTCCACCTGCTAGGACTTTAAATGAGATTCTATCAATTCTATGGATCCATTTGGGAAGCACTGACATATAAAGAGTTGAGTTTTCCAATCTATGAACTTGGTATATCTTTTTATGTATGTATTCTTTAATTTCTCTCGACAATGTTTTAAACATTTCAATGTTACCAGTCCTGAACATCATCTGTTAAATTTATCCCTAATTAGTCTATACTTTTGGATATGATTATAATTGCTTTCTTGATTCAAGTTGCTAGTATGAGGAATCAAACAGATTTTTAAAATACAATCTTTCTGTCTTGAAATAATGGCCAAGTTTTGTCTTTCTTTTTTTAAGTTCACAAATACTATCCAATTACACAACTACGCCCTCAATGAGTGAAGACAATTAACTTCTACTTTTCTTTCTTTTCTTCTTTTAAATTTGTCCTTTCTAGATATACATGACAGTAGAGTGTACTTTGACATATTATACATACATTACCTTATTCTTTTCTAATTAGTTACCTATGGCTTATTTCTCTGTCTTATTTAGTAGCTGGAAAATCCACTAAAATGTTGCACAGAAGTGCTAAGAGCTACCTCCTCACCCCTGCCCCAGTGTCCTTGGGAACGTACTCAATATTTCATATAAGTACAACTTTAGTTAGGTTTAGGTTTAGGTTTAGTTTAGGTTTTTTTTTTTTTTTAATATATAGATGCCCTTTATTAGTTTAGTTAGGTTACTTTTCATCCTTAGTTCAGGGATTTTTTTTTTTTTTAGTGAACATGTTGAATTTGAATCATAATTTTGTCTTTAATAATTCTGAAACTTCTAAATCTGTAACTATACAAGATTACATTGATTGGTTTTATATCTTAAACCAATCTCTTCATTTCCTTGATCAGGATGTTATACCCTTTTAATATACCACTAGAATAAATCTGTGAATATTTTGTTGTGGATTGATTTCAAATACATTCATGGGAATGTGGTCTGTTGCTTTATTCTTGGATTTTGCTTTTCTGGTTTTGGTGGCCCTAGGAAAAGAGTTTCTTGTATATTTTCTGAGACAATATGAGGAGGTTTACTTTTATTTCATCTTTAAATGTTTGGCAGCACTCACCAGTAAAGCCATCTGGGCCTGGAATTTTTGTTATGGAATATGTTCAATTAAAAATTCAATTTCTTTCATTGACATAAAGCCACTTAGATTTTCTTTTTCTTGTTGTTAGTTTTAGTAAGTCATCTTTTCTGAGGAACTTGTCCATTTCATTAAAACTGTCACATTTATTGGCATAAAGTGACTCCTGATATTCCACAGCTACTTTTTAAAACACCTGTACTCATATCCCACTCTTTATTCTTGACATTGGTAATAGGCCTTTTCTCTTCTTTTATCTCAACCAATCATGCCAGTATTTTCATCAGAAAATTATCTAAATATTTGGACAATTCTTGTCCCATCTTTCTAGGCACTTTTAGCTCCCAAACTATTGTTATTACCTCTTTGAAATTATCTTATATTAAATTTTAATTAACATTTTAATTGAAAATATGAAAAGACCTGAAATAGCAGGCAGGTTCTTACATCTTAGACAGAAGGATGACTCCTAGACACTTGTCTGCACTGGCTAAAGTTTGGCATTTACCACAAGCTTAATATTCCATAAGAAAGAATTAGATCACCAAGAAATTATCTCCCTGACATTGACAAGTTCATATTTTACTTGAGGAAATTTTCCTTAAACACAAATCAATCTGAGCATGGAATCTGAAGTTCACTATGGACACAATGAAATAAATTTTCCTAATTCTAATAAATAAGATAGGTTGCCTGAATAAAATCAAAATGTTGAATCATATTACAGGAAAAATTGGAACAAAATGCTGATTATTTTGTGATTAAGGAATAGTTGCACAAGGAGAGTAACAAGAGACATGATAAAATACTGAAATAATGAGTGTTATGGTTTGGATGTGAGGTTTCCCCCAAAAGCTCACATGTGAGATAAAGCAAGAAGGTTCAGAGGAGAAATGATTGGGTTGTGAGAGTCTTAATCCAATCAGGGAATTAATTCTATGATAGGGATTAATTGAACTTGTAGGGTATGACTAGAGGAGGTGGGTGCTGGGGATGTGGGTGGCTTTGGGTACTTATTTGTATCTGGTAAGTGGAGACTCTCTCTTCTGATCTCCATGTGAGCTGGTTTCCTCTGCCACACTCTTTCACCACGATGTTCTCCCTCACTTGGAGCCTGAGGAATGGAGCCTGAGGAATGGAGCCTGCTATGGATTGAGACCTCTGAAACCTCTAGCCCCTATATAAACTATTCCTCCTCTATAATTGTGCTGGTCAGGTCTTTTAATCACAGCAGTGAAAAAAGTTGACTAAAACAATTATCTCAACAAATGAGGCAAAATATTTTCTAAATATAGAATTCAGCCTAAAAATTTATTTTATAAATAATATACTCCTGTACATAAGCAAAAAGATAACACTAAATAAAAAGATTTTTAAAAATCTCATATCCAATCAAAAGGGAGGGAACATTTTTTACAAATGACAATACAAAAAGACACAATTATACTTTATTAAATATATGTTTTTGCCACAAAGTTGAACTACAATACACTTATCAAAATGACTAAGCTGTTTTCTTAAACATTAATAACACCAAGTGTTGGTGAGGATGTGAAGAAACTGGATGAATCATACATGACTGATGGGAATGTCAAGTGGCATAGCCATTCTAAAAAACAGACTAGACTTCTTGAAGTGACCATCAACTGCACTCTTAAACATTTACCCCAAAGAACGGAAACTTAAGAAGTTTGTACACAAATGTTCATAGCAGCTTTGTTCATAATAGTCAAAACTGGAAACTACCTATATGTGCTTCCATGGGTGAAGACTTGAAACCATCTGTGCTACATCCACACCATGAAGCACCAGTCAGCATTAAAAAGGAGAGAACTCTCATTACTTGCAAGAATTTAGATGAACCTCAAGGAAATAATACCAACCAAGTTAAAAAAAAATTAAGAAGCCACTTTAAAAGAATGCATATTTCTTAATTCTATTTATACAACATTTGTGAAATAACAATTACAAAGATGAACAATGATTAGTGGTTGCGAAGAGTTAGGGCAGGTGGTGTGCTATAAATAGGAAGTGGGAGGGAATATTTCAGGATGGTACAACTTAATGGTAAGGGTGACATGAAGTATTATATTCGAAAAATTACACAAACTTCATACAAAAACATATATACAAAATAAAAATTGCTATATCATTAGAAAAACTTTATGGATTATACCAATGTCAATATGCTGGTTATGATACTGTACCTTGTTTGACACAGATGTTAAGGCAGGGGAGTTTGGTAAAGGGTGCTAAAGACTTCCCTTTTCACCTTCTTGTGAATTTTGTTTAAAAGTAATTATATCGTTAAGTAATTTCCATAAATTAAAGTTTATATTTTTGTTGACTCCCATGAACCAAAGGCAGATTTTAAATCTTAACTAAAATCTTAAATACTTTTAAAATAGACAAAAAGTCTTTTAAATACCTAAAAGATTTATTAACTTGAAAACACCTCAGACATAGGCACTGCATTTATTTCCTAAGTTTGCTGTAACAAATTCCTTTAAACGTAGATGCTTAAAACAACAGACATATCTACTTTCAGAGCTCTGGAGACCACAGAGCCAAAATAGGTTTCAATGCCCTAAATTTAAAGTATCAGCAGGTCTGTATTTCTTCTGAAGGTTGCAGGGAACAGTCTGAGCCTTGCCTCTTCCACCTTCTGGTGAATGATGGCATGCCTTGATCTATGGCCATGTCACCCCACTATGTCTTCTTGGTCACCTGACCTATACTATGTATATCTATGTATATCTAAATCTAATCTCTCTCTGCCTCTTTCTCATGGACACTTATGTATGCTGAACCCATTAGGTATCCAGGATAATCTCTTAAATCTCAAGATTATGTCTGCAAAGCACATTTGTTCAAATCAGGTAACAGAGTTGTCAAGATAGGAAGTAGACATGTCTTTAGAGGTCATTCATAAGCTTACCATAAGCATAAACTATTATTTGTATTTATTTACATATTCATATTAGCTTGTCCTATAATGTATGAGTTTGAAAGCTCTTAACATATTTTGTTATCTTCATCAAATATCAAGTTTGACCTTTGGCAGTTACTTTCTGTAGTAGGTTATCTGCAAAAACAAACACTAACAGATCCTCCCAACTCTGTATATGTCTACTATTCCTTCAATCAAGGTATGAGGTCTATTTATTTATTCTTTTAAATTGAGGCTAGCTCTGAATTTGGCCAGCAGAATGCAGGAGAAATGACACTATGAAAGTTCCAATAGCTGAACAAGTCTTTAATTTCTTCTTTCTGTATTTTGGATGCCAGACACCATAGGAAAAAGCACATCATCATTGCATGGAAAGGAAAGAGAGAGAGAGAGAGAGAGAGAGAGAGAGAGAGAGAGAGAGAGAGAGAGAGAGAGAAAGAGAGAGAGAGAGAGAGAGAGCTGCTCTCAACCATGCACCAAATTATTGTAGCATCTAAGCTGAAGCCCCAGGCACAATAACAAGACATTCTATCCCCAGCCAAACTGCCAGTTAATACCAACTAAAACAAATGAACCACACAACTGAGCCCAGCCAAGCCACAGAATAAAAATAAATAATGTCATTCTTCTTGTTTTCAGCTACTATGTTTTAGAATGGTTTATTGTATATTAATAGATAACTGAGACATATGTTTATAAAACAGATAAATATTTACTGGGCACAACTAAAAGTCTAAATACTTCATTAAATGTAAAATACTGTCCAAAAAATATCTTCACAATGGAGCTAGACCTGTGTGGAACAAGTGTGGTATAGATTTGTAAATCCACACAGTTACTTTCTTTTAATCACAAGATTCATAATAACTTCCAAAGTCATATTTAGTCTTATGTATATAAGCTCCATATGGTGGATCTCATTCATGCTCAAAGTAGAAATGAGACAGGGATTATGTCTGAAAATTCTGCAGACATCAAAACGATCATAAGAAAACAGAAGCAGCAGACAGGAAAGAGGGCCTGACATCACAGCATGTGCAGCCCCAGCACTTCCAGGACTCACAGGCCTGGAAAGTGAACTCCTGTTCTCTGACCTGGAGGCACACAAGGGCCTGTCCCTGGACTGGGCAACTGTATCGAGTGTGGGTGAGGCAGCCAGCGACAGTGTGCATCCTGATGACCCCAGTGGTGCTGACTCAGTACATATTCACCTTCAAGTTAGAAAGATAGGCAGCAAGATCAAGAACACGGAGATGAGAATCTGTACAAACCCATGGATAGCCAGTGAATATTGCTATTTGCTCACAGCTAATGAAACCAAAGTAGCTTGGATACCCAAGAAATAACTGATCAAGAATCTGCTGTACATGTCAAAATGATACCAGAATTCCAGAAAAGTTGAGTCAAGAACCCTATAAATTTGAAGAAATTATCTGTAGTCTTATCAAAGAAAGAACTGCCAGACTTCAGAGAATTATAGATTTTTATATGGTGCCAAGTAGATTTTCCTACAAAGGGAAAACATATATAATGTCACTAACAAAATGATGAATGTTCAAAAAATTGAGTGCAATTAAAGGAACAGTATTATGCCATAGAAGTTGATCCTGTTCTTAACTGTGGAAAAGACATACACTTATATGGCAGAATGGTATATCAAATCACACTGTTTGAATAAATCATACCAAAATTTAAACTTAAGAAATTCTGACAGAATCTGATGTTATACTGAAAGAAGGATATGAGAATTTCTTAGCTAAGTTCCAAAAGCACAGTATCCCTGTGTTCATACTTTTGACTGGCATTGGTGATATACTAGAGGAACTTATCCATCAAGCTGTGGTTTATCATACAAATATCAAAGTGGTATCCAGCTTCATGAATTTTGATGAAAATGGAGTAGTGAAAGTATTTAATGAAGAACTAATTCATGTATTTAAAAACACAACATGGTATCATGAAGAAAACAGGATATTTCAGTCAACAAAAAGATAAGAGCAACATAATTCTGGTAGTAGAATATAAAACAGATTTAAGAATGTAAGATGGGGTAGCCAATGCTGAACACATTCTGAAAACTGGACATCTAAATGATAGAGCACGTGTGCTTTTAGACAAATACATGGACTCTTATGATGTTGTTTTAGTAAAAGATGAATTGAGGTACCAACTCTATTTTACAGAAGATTCTATAAATAAGAATTTTTCAAGAAGTCCTCTCTCTCATGGGTACAGCTGACACAATAGCTACTCATTTGTCCATCTTGCTGAAAGACTATTATTTATAATATATTCTTGCTCTTGAAATTTCCCTTTACATAACTAAAATATTTTCAGACATGTTGAATTTATCAACTGGAAGTTCCTTTTCCCCACATTTTTCAATACATTCCTCACTATAGTTTTAACAACTTTTTATAAATCTTAAAGCCAAGTTTAGAAAACAAAACTCCTTTATTTTCCAAAGTGAATTTTCTAGCTTAATGTTATCATGCAGTTTTTGAAGAATTTTTTTTGCACCAGGAATGTTTGTGAAAGTTTTATGAAATGGAGAAATAATGTGCATGATTTTAAGTATTGCCATTTGTATAATTTGGGTGGATTATGCTAATGGTATCACCATCTCCTGAAACTGTGTAATATTCAGTTTTCTGTGTGGGGAAAACCAATATTTACCCCAAACCACTGACACTTAATATTTGAAAAGACCTTTTGTGTTTTTGTTACTAATCATTACAAGATGTTCTATATGAACTACTGATAATAAACATGAAATGCAAAGTCTTCTAAAAGAGAGAATGCTAACAAAAACTATACACACACACACACACACACACACATATATATATATATAAATTGATAATTTAGATGCAGTGAACCAGTTCCTTAAAAAATACAACTTATCCAATATAAAAGAGATCATTTAATATCTCTATAACTATTTTTAAAACTCAAGTATGCTATTTTAACACTCTCATCAACCAAATGTCCAGGCCCAGATGGCTTCACTGGAGAATCCTATTACACATTAAATAAATATTAACATGAACTCTAGTCTCTTCAGGCAATAGAAAACAACAGAACACTTCCTAATTAGTTTCATGAAACTAGTATTACTCAAATATCAAAACCAGGCAAAGAAAACTATACATCAATATTTCTAAAGAGTATAGGCAAAAATTCATTCATAAGACAGTAGAAAATAGAATTTAATAAAAGGAATTATATGCCATTATCAAGTAGAGTTATTTCAAGTACACGAGACTAGTTCAGCATTCAAAATTCAATATGTAATACTACATAAAAATGCAGTTTAAAAGGAAAAATTCACATGAGCATATTGACTGGTACAGAAAAAGGTTTTGATAAAATTCAACATCCATTCCTGATTTAAATCTGTCAAAAATTAGAAGGGAACTTTCTAACTTGATAAAGATACAAAAACAACAGAGATAACATAATATTTACTGCTGAAAGACTGAATGCTTATTCCCAAGGGTCAGAAACAACATACTATTGGAAGTTCTAGAAAATGTAATATGGCAAGAAAAAGTAAATATAAGGTATACAGATCCAAAAGGAAGAAGGAAAACTTCCCAAATTTGCAGATCTTCTGATTATCCATATTGAAAATCCTAAAGAAACTAAAAAATCAAACAAGAACTCCTAGAATAAGTGAATTCAACAAAGACACAGGATACAAGATAAACATACACAGATATTTACATTTTTACTTGTTAACAATGAACAAGTGGACACACAAAATATAATAGAAAGACAAGTCTAGGGCATATGCCTGTAATCCCAGCAACTGGGACAGTAGAATTGCATGTTTGAGGTTAACCTCATCAGTTTAGTGAGGCTCTAAGTAACTTAGCAAAACTTTATCTCAAAAAAAATTTTTTTTAAAGGCAGGGATGTAGCTCAGTGGGAAAGCATCCCTGGGTTCAATCCCAATACCCCTTTCCCCAAAATCACTCAGCATTTATAGCCCCTAAAAAAGTGAAATAATTATATGAAAATGTAACAAAATAGGCATAGTATTTTTTTTTCCTGAAAACCACCAGCTCTTCTTAAAAGAAAGATCTAAATATATGAATAGACATACTATGTTCATAGACTACATGACTCAATATAGTAAATATACCAATTCTCTCTTAATGAATGTATGGAGTTTAATGGAATGCCTATAAAAATCCCAGAAAAAAGTTTGATATAAGCAAGATTATTCTAGAACTTATACAAAAAGGTAAAAAGGCTCTAATAATATGGAAACAAAAGAATAAAGCAAGATAAATGATTTTACCCAATTCCAAGATTTACATAGCAAAAATAATAAGACCTGGATGGGGTCAATAGAAATATAGACACAAACCAATGAAACAGAAGAGACTACAGGGAAAGAGATGCACACAAAAATATGCCTAATATATTTTTGATAAAGGTACAAAAGCAATTTCAAGGGAAAAGAGAAAAGATAACCATCTTAACAAATGGTTCCAGAAACAACTAGACATTGTCAGCAAAAATATGATCTTGATGTAAACCTAATGCTTTATACAAAAAAAAAAAAACCTCAAAATGGATCCCAGATTTAAATGTAAAAATAAAACTAAAACTTGTAGAAAATATCATTGGAGAAAAATCTTTTGAGTTCTAGGGTTAAAAAAAGATTCTACACATGACATCCAAAACTGGAACAAAAGCAACGATTGATAAACTAGGTCTCAAATTTTATTACTTTTGTTCTGTGAAAGGACCTATAAAGAGTATGAAAAATAAGTTAAAGACTGGGATAAAATATGTGAAGATCACATATTGGATAGAGTATTATTTGGATATATAAACAATTCTTAAAACTCAACCATTAAAAATACAATTAGAAGCTGGTTGCAGTGGCACACAACTGTAATCCCAGTGGTTTGGGAGGCTGAGGCAGGAGGATTTTGAGTTCAAAGTCAGCCTCAGCAATAGGGAGGCACTAAGCAACTTAGTGATACCTGTCTCTGAATAAAAAACACAAGATAAGGCTGGGTATGTGGCTCAGTGGTCAAGTACCCCTGAGTTCAATCCCTGGTACCTCCCCCCGCCCCCCCCCAAAAAAAAAATATATATATATATTTAGAAGATAGGCAAAGACATAAAGGAACATTTCACTGAATATTATGTATAGATTTTAACTAAGAATATGCAATGAGATTTAATATTATCATTCATTAGGGAAATGCAGATTAAAACCACAAACATAACTATATATATAATATATGTCATATTTAATATGTATAATTACTTACTTTATACTTCATACATATTATATATTAAATGTATATATAATACATACTTTTAATTATGTATGTATTATATATACTTACATTTCTACACATATATTATATATACACATACCAGAATGTCTAAATATAGAATATAGTCAGTCATATTTTAGCAAGGATACTGAGAAAATGGGTCATTAATTTATTGTTGGTGAGAATCTAAAATGGTACAGCTACCATGGAAAACAATTTGGCAGTTTCTTTAAAAACTAAACACACAACTAGTAAATAACCCAGAAATCACTCTCCTAAGCATTTATCCCATATAAATTTAAATGTATGTTCCATAAAAACCTGTATTGATGTGTCCATTATTCACAATAACTCTTAACTGGAAATAACCCATATATCTTTCTATAGGTGAATGGTTATACAAATCTGGTATATGTATATCATGGAGAAGTAAAAACAATGTACTAGTATACATAAGAAATTGAATGAATCTATAGAGAATTGTGCTGAGTGAAAAAAGTCCATTTCAAAGATGGTATACTATATGATTCCATTTATACAACATTCTTGAAATGACTTAATAAACATGAAGAACAGATTATAGAGGTTGTCAGGAGTTAAGGAGAGGTTGGGGACAGGAGTGAAGTACTGTGGTTATAAAAGAGCACCAGAGGGAATCCTGTGACTGAACTGTTCTATAACTTGACTGTATCAATGTCAATATTGTGATTATGAGGTTGTAGTCAGGTTTTTGCAAGATGCTACACTTGCAAAAAAATTTGTAAAAGCTGATGAAACTGTTACTCCTTAATCAGTTACATGTGATTCTGGAGCCACAACAAAACTAAATTTAAAATCAAAGTTACTTTAGTTCATTCACTAAAAAGAGAAGTGTTTTTATGCTGATGTAATGGCTAAATTAGTTGAAGCCACTAAATCTGAAGCTACAAATAATTTCATTACTCAAAATGTTGAAAGAAAACATTCTTATAAATTAAGAAACAACAACAAAAATTATGGAGCCGAAATGCCTATATTTGTACCTTATTTATAGGAATAGACTGGACTAGCCAAAGGGTAATGAAGGGAAGGGAGCAGGAGGGGAATAGGAAAGAGTAGAATTAATTGGTTGGTCATAACTTTCCTAGCCTTGTATTTGTATATACAACCAGGGTAACTCCACATCATGTATGACCACAAGAGTGGGAACCTAATGGAATAAGTTATATTTTATGTATGCTTAGCTTGCCAAAATACATTCTATTGTCACGTATAACTAAAAATAAAAATAATAATTTGTACGTTATTAATTTGAGGACAGCTGATGTTTGAATACTGCTCCAACAAAGGAATTTTTTTGCTATTTTCAGTTCATAATTTTTAAATTTATAGTTTGAATAAAAATACAATAAAGTAGTACTAGAAGGGTCCAAAGTGAAACATATCTTCCAATATACTTTCTCCCCAGGATATCTCGTACCACCTCTAACTCCCTTTCATCAAAGTAGTCAAAGATTTCCTAGCTCTCTGTGGTGTATTCAAGATTATATGTGTGCATATATACATTCTGATTCTGATTATGTTGTATGTTTTTTTTTACAAGATGTTACTTTAGCAGAATATTTTGTAAAATGCTCACAATAACTTTGCGTCATTCTTTAATAATACCTGTGATTCTGTAACTACCTCAAAACTAAAATTTAAAAAAAAAAAAAAAAAAAACTTCATCCAGAGAGATCATTGCCAATTTTTCTTACAGTAGTAAGGATTCACTAAAATTAGAGCAAGGAATGAAGCAAGAACAAAAGTCAGGCAGTTAGTGTAGACAGATGAATCTAGTTGGGTAGGGAATGGAATGTTAATACCTTCAGGACACTTCTTCCTCCCCTAACCAATAAACAAAATGTCACCTGCCTCAGGGAAGTACGTCCCTCCCAGCAGGGAATTATTAATGAGTATTCCCTGAGAGGCTCCCCTGAATTGCCCCTCTCTAGCCTTTCACTGCATGGGGGTGGGGAAGGGGGGATAAAAGAAGGGGACATGAGAAGTAAGAAACCTGGGAATTATAAAAAGGACAAGATTCACCCCCTCCCACAGGCACCCAACTCTGGGTCCCCTTCTCTGTGAAGAATCTGTATTAACATTCTTCAAATAAAACTTGTTTTCTACGATTAAAAAAAAAAAAAAGTTTAGTGCAGTCACTGAAAAAAGAGTCAATATGTATTTTCTCCCCAACACTCCAACCTATATCTTTTCATACAATTATTTCTATTCTGCATCTTGGTTTTTCATTTTTAAAATTTTCAAAAACTTTTGATATTAATAAACTAACTTAATTTTAAAATTAAGTATGATTTGGATGTACAATATATGTGTTATTTCTTATAATTTCTTATTTATGTTCCAAAAAAAATCTGTATACTTTGCTTTTCATGTCTGTAAATTCCTAGAAGTGAAAGCACTTGATCAAAAGGTATATGTTTTTACAATTATGATAAATATTGCCAAATGGTTCTTTACAAAATTATCTCAATTTTCACTACCACAAGCAATAGATGAGAGTGACTTCTCTCTGATCACTTCAATATTAGTAATGTTTTTGATCTTTGCCAATGTGATAGGTGAAAAAGCTCCCAAGGTAAGCATTCTATTCAAAGACAATTATCAGTCATATGTGAAAGGATACCTTAATGCATTAATTGCAAGGAAATAAAGTGACCATTCAGACTAAAAACAACTTTATCCTATATCAAGTAATATTGTGTATTTATTCCAGTCTATCATTGGGACCTGTTATTCACAGAGAAAGAGAACATAATTATTAATCAAAATTAATATTTTTGGCTTATGATTCATTCCACAATTTAAAGGCAATATTTAAATACTTAAATTGATCAAAAATTATTTAATGAACACTACCAGAAGAGTAATGTAGTAAGCAAATTGCTACTATATCCAAAGATTCCTGCCATCTAACCTTGAATGTTTTTCATGCATCAGACTATGCCTGTGGATTTTTGTTAATAATGCCATCTGCTCAGAAATCATTTCAAAATCTACTCTGCATAGGAATACATTAACTATCCAATCATGCATATGTATGCAGCAATAAAGAATTAACATAGTCTTAAAAAAAGTTGAGAGGCAAATTGAGAAGTAAAAGAAAAACTAGGGAGCTTTTGATAAGTACTCAGGTCTCTTTCAGATCTGCCATATTAAGTGAATGATTTTTTTAAATTGCTAGGATGAAAACTCCAGAATATAAAATAATACAAAAAATTTAGCTATTCACACACAAGTTTTATTTTAATGATAAGAGAAGCCTATTTTCTAACATGTACATAGTAAAATTTGAACTGTGATCACTGGATAAATTAATGGTTATAAATAGAGTTTAAGTTTCTGTGACTAGTCTGACTTATTCTAAATGTTTAAATAATGGACAAGGCATCTCATCAGCATACTGGTATCTCAAATACCTGTTATCCAATATAAAAATTTCTAGTATTTCTCATTTTTTGGGTGACAAAGTACATATGTTCTAGAAATACGTACATATCTTCCTCAATTCCATTAAGATACTACATTTTGAGACTGAAATTGTAGTCATTCTTGAATTCACTATATAACATGCAATCAGAAAAATTGGAGAGAAAAAGGTCAATGAATTCAATTTTAAAGTTGGTGGAATGATATTAAACGGTCGGTCTTATTCTTACGGTTGAATGCCCCGAATTTAACTTGAGAGAAATACACAACCTCTTCAAAGAAAATTCAGTTCAAAATCAAGTGTTTATTAAGTATTTACAACCTGTCAAGACAAGTGCTAGGTTTGGAAGAGACAAGTAGGTCTGTATCTCAACACCTTTCTTGCAGAAATGGGAGTAGGTGGAGTCAGGGAGTCTCAGGGGACTGTGTGGGCTGAGAATGGTAAGTCCCCAAAGCAAACACTTTGTTCCTGATAGTTCAAAAAAGCAACCAGGCAATGACGAGGTTAAAAATCCTTTTACAGAATGGGCAATGAAAAGCCCAAATGCAGCACATAAGGCAACCCTTCATTCTTCCCATACTGCGCGGTAGTGAACCACTGGCACGAAGGGTTCAGACCAAGATTGGGTCTACCTTTAAGACCTGGAGGGGGAAACCGCCTGACCAAAAGAAATGGTTGCAGTCTCATTTGCATAAGCACCCAAACACTGCCGACGTCACCACACCCCAGTCCAGACCCCGCCCTGTCTTACTCCAGCCATTCCCTGTGAGGGTGGAGGATGGAAAGGGAAAGGAGACACTAGAGAGCGCAAGCCTGGAGGCTTCTCTCTCTTCCAACAGACCCAATTCTGCTTCCTTACTAAAGAGAAAACGGTCCCGTTCTGGCGGCCTCTGCGATTAGGTGGGTCACGTCTTTCGCGGGGACGCCTCGGGCATTTAGATTCATTCATATTTATAAAGCTGAAGAGCCAGTTAAGAGTGAAAGGCTTTCTCCCTGCTGCTCTGTATTTAAAACTGTCTTCTGCCCCAACTACGCAAAGACCGAGTGAATAAAAGGTAAAAACAGTTTGGGTTTCCCGTCTTTCCCATCCGTTCCTTAAAATCCCAGCGCCACCACCCTCGCCGCCACGCTGTCAAATTCCAGGATGCTCAGAAACGCTCAAAGTGTGCTTTCTTCAGCAACCACGTGCCTTTTGCGCGGCGAAAGGCCCACTTTTGGATCATTTATCGCAGGCTGCCTTAGGCAAAAGGGAATTGGGGTCACGTGAAAACACTCTGCCTTCCATAGTCCCCTTCTGCAGTTGCAAAAGAACCTCAAGCGAATGAGAAATGAGACTCGAAGCTCTCCCCGCCCCACCGCCCACCGGCACGAGGATCAGCTTCCAATTCACCTCGGAAGTGCCTCTCCGCCCCGACCCTCCCAACTTTCCTCTCGGACTTTCTGATGTTTGACCCCATCCTTCAACCCCCAACTTGACTTGGAAACCAGTAGGTCTCCGGGGATGTTGAGGGCAATTTCCACCACAGGAAGGAAGGAAGGATGGCGGCACGTTTCGACCCATGTGCTTCTCCCTACAAGTGCCTCCTCTCGTCACCCCCCCCACCCCGCGTTCCTCCCTCCCAATCTCAGACTTGCACAGGTGCAGGATGCAGAGCCTAAAGGGTTGCCAACTGAGCCTGGAAGAGCTTTCCCGGAGCTTTTGAGCCATTCTCCCTCCTTCCACCCCAGGACCCAGCCTGAGTCCTTCCATCCATCAGTTCTCCTGTGGCTCCTGGTCCCCGGACTCCAGGGCGACTAATGGCGAGCCCCACCCTATCCGCAGCAGTGCCTTAAGCATAGGAGTGTGTCTTTACCGTTACTCTGTCTTGACCCAGCACCTCTTGCTGTTTCCACGTCCCAGCAGCAGTCCAGAAAGGGTCGGGTCCAGGTAGCTGGACAGAGGCCACACAGGAGCTGTCTGGAGAGAAGCAGTTGCTTGCCAAGGGCGGGTTCTGGGACTGGGTTTAGAGGGTCGCTGCCCTGCGGACTGGCAAGGAAAGACTCGTGAGCGCCTGTGTGTCTGCCAGGGAAACAGCACGGGATACAGGCGCGCGGATCCGTATGCGCGCGCGCCCGCGTGTGTATGTGAGTGTGTGTGAGTGAGGGTGTGACGGAGGTGCCCACGTGCCCGGCCCGCCTGTGCTGCGGCCGCGGAAAGGCTGCGGGCGAGAGGAGGAGGCAGCGGGCGGCGACAGGGCTCTGAGGAGCTAGCCAGGTCTGCTGGCTGGGCGCCGCACCTCCCCGCCCCACCACCCCTTGACGCAGAGGCCACTGCGGCTGCCCGCTGCGTCCTCCCTGCGCTCGGGGGCTGGGCAGACTGGATGCAGGGTGGACCTGGGGAGCCCCATGCAAAGCAAAACAAAACAAATTCTGCCCGCTCCACCTTGTCTTCCCCCAGCCCACTCAAGTGAAAGGATGGGCACCAGTTGCCCGCCCCCTGCCTTTGTCTCAGGGAGAATAACAATCCTGTTCCAGTGGTCCTACTTCGAACCTTCTGGCTATTCCCCTAAAGTCTTTAACAGGACCCTAAGCTTTTTAAGTAAGGGACCCTAGCTTTCTTTCCAGGCCAGCCATTTACATCTCCTGCAGAAGAAAAGCACTCTGGGCATTTGCTTTTCCATCAAGCGGTGGCCTGATAGTGCTCAGTGATTCTAATGAGGTTCTGAAAGGTTGTTTTAGGAAGCTGGTTCCCACCATATGTTGGTGCCTCAGTATGCGACTCTTTTCCAAGGGGTCTCATTACCAGTTGAGGTGTGACTTTCCTCCTCTGATAATCAAGGCATGCTCACGATTAAACCACGTAATCTTAAACATAGTAAGTTTCTGAACACAAAGCTTAGCTTCCTTTTGAAAATGGCTGAACCGTCCCCTAAACAGGGAACATGGTCTAGGGATTAAATTTATGATCTTTGAAACTCAAAATTTGAAAGAACTGCAAAATGATCATAGAACTATTATAGAAGAAAGGTTACTTGGCAAAGTGTCTTTTTCACTTCTAGATGATTAATATTATCATTTTAAAAAATGCCTTCTGCACTTTTAGGCCTTACAACAATCCCTTAGATCTTAATGGATTGTATCTAATTAAGATTGAATTAAATAATAAGAACATTGCAGACAGGTTTTTAATGCAGTGAAAAAAATCTCCTGGAAAGAAATCACAAGACCTAAATTTCAGGTCAGAACATTGTTACTAATCCTTTTAAAGCAGCCAAGAGAGATTTTTCTCAGCCTCTCTTCAAATCCCACCTTTAAAAATAAAAGAAATAATAATAATAAATTAATCCTTGAATTTCACTCCCCTGCCACTGGTAAATTAATGATCTTTTATAGATGCACCACAGGAAAAAATAAAAAGTTATAATAAACTTCTTAGCGCACATCTTGCTTTTACTTCACATAATGGTGACAAGCAAATATTTATGTTGATAAATATCATTGTTTTACATACTCAAACTGAAAGACAGGTAGAAGTATTACCAATTACAACTAAAAAGAATTTAATAATATAGGTAGGGCTATGTCCACCATAATCAGGATCACATTTATCTATGGGAAACAAAGTTATTGATATACCTGCAGGAGTGGTTTACAGTAGTACCAAGAAGTACTAAAAATATTTCTCCTTTACACTTTTTCACTGGTGTTTGACACCTATCTCAGAAACATGTACAAAGTAGTGTATCACAAAATACTTCTAATGATGTCTTCAGTAATGACTGATATCTGATGCTGATTAAAAGAAATAGGAAAGCTTCTTACTACATGTCTGGGGCTTATGTTTAATCTCCTCAACTAATTAATAAGGTGGCTTACTAATATAGAGATTAGAGAGAGGTGATACACAGAAAAAAAATGCAAAATGCTACCTACACAGCTAGTTCAGTGACGGAATGGAGAATAAAACCCAAATCTACTTTTCTCAGAGTTACGTTTTAAAATAATATCCTGTAAGTTTTTAATGAATTTATAGATTTTTCCTGGGAGAAATGTTTAGGAATCAATAAAAGTGTTAAGCATCTTTGAAAGGAAGTGGAGTGTGGGTGGAAAGACCTCTCCACAAAAAGATGCTGAGAACTCCAATCATGGGTAAAACATATCCATTTGAAAATTCTAGAAGCAAAAACTCTTCAAAGATTTAAAGTTCAATTTTCTAATTTTTTTTTTTTTTTTTTTTTTTTTTTTTTTGCGGTGCTGGGGATTGAACCCAGGGCCTTGTGTTTATGAGGCAAGCACTCTACCAACTGAGCTATATCCCCAGCCTGTCTAATATCTTTTTGGCTGACAGTCATTCAGTGCTTTCTTTATCACACTGTGTAAAAATGACCACATGGTGTTGTAGCAGGAGGAGGCAGGACACAGAAGGGGAATAGCAGTACTTGGAAGAATATTTCAACCCACAAAATGACAGGAGACTGGTATTTCTGACCACACTGTATTTTTAAAATTTTAGCAGATATTGATTCAATTATAATTGAATAATTATACCTTTAATTGAATAATTGTACCTTTGCAATGTATAAAATAATTTATATATCTTATTTCTCTTAAAAATTACAATAGCTCTTTGATATAAGTATGGTAAGTAGCCAAGCAGTGTAGAAGAAAAAACTGAGAATTTGGTTGTTCAAAGTCACATGATCAAGAAGCATCTGCTAGATACTGTAAATAAATACTTGTCTCTACTCACATCACTTTCTGAATTTGATATCTACTTTTAAACTATTATTACCATATATCTAGGATGAACACAGTTCTGATAAAAGATCATAAGAGAATTGAGCATTGTTTTTGACTGGAGGAGGGAAAAAATTTGATTTATCAAGCTTTTTTACACTAGTATTTCTTAAAACAAATCTCTCAGAATTATGATATAATGTAAAAATTCCCAAAGATGTAGAACCACAGTTCACAGAAATAATTCTTAGATTTATAAAAAAATTAAAACCACAATATTAAAGGGAAATATTGAAATCAACTCATATTGTGAGACTTTATTTATTTAGTTTCCCATATTGTTATTTGTGTAGTGTATTGTGGAAATTCCTTTTTGCATTCTAATAAAATGTTTTATTATAGTGTCCTCCATACCAAATGTAATTTGACATGTGGTTTCAAAATGTTTATGAAACCACAATCTGCACAGTCCCCAAATATCTACTGAATGCACTTGACCCTCCATATCCATAGGTTCAACCAATGCCCCTGGAGAATATTTAGAAAAAAAAATTACATCTGTACTGAACATGTACAGAATTTTTTCATTGTTTCTTAAACAATACAGTACAAGAACTATTTATATAGCATTTGCATTGTATTCAGTATTATAAGTAATCTAAAGATGGTATAAATTAGAAGAATGTGCCTAGGTTATATGCCAATACTCCATTTATATAAGGGACTTAATGTTCCTTGGATTTTAGTATCCTCAGGGGTCCTGGAACCAATCCCCAATGGATTCCAATTACTATAGTGTGGATCGGGAATATCTGTCAAAGGCCCATGTGTTGAAATCTTGGTTCCCAGCCCATGATGCTACTGGGAGGTGATGAAATTTTTAAAAGGAAGAGCCTAATCTGAGGAAGTTGGATCATTGAGGGTATGCAGTTGACGTGAATAAGTGGATATTGGGATACTGCCCTATGACTGCCTCTCTCTCTCTCTCTCTCTCTCTCTCTCTCTCTCTCTCTCTCTCTCTCTCTCTCTCTCTCTCCCTCCCCACCCCACCACCACCCCCAACCTTTTCTACAGCAACAAGGTGAACTAGTTTTCTCTGTCACAGGCTTTGCTGTGATGTTCCCTCTTGCCCCAGGTCCAAGTAACAGGACCAAGCAATCGTGGACTAGAACCTATGAAATGGTGAGCCAGAACACAGTTTTCTTCTTATAAGTTGATTTTCCCAAGTGTTTTGTCACAGCAACAGAAAGCTGACTAACACACCAAAAGACAACTATATTCTATTCTTCCTACATTGTCATGACAGATGAAGGACTGCATGGTACAGACAAGGCAAATACTACGTTATCTAATTTCTCTTTGGATAAAGAATGTGTTAACTGAATTGACAAATGTCAAAGCAATTAAATTCACTTTTTAACTAATTGGCTGAAATGGTGAAGCATTCACAACAATGTAAAAAATGATTAAATTTTGCTAATGTTTCTGCACTTTGTAGATAAAGTCTAAGTGACTCTGGCAAATTAAAATACCAACACAAGCTGTCACTTTGTTGATGCAGAAATGCACCCCCTGTTTCCGTGTATGGATCATGATCCCTAGTCCTTAAGTTACTCTTCAATTATAAATTTATTTCTTGTAATAATAGAGTACATTTTTAAAACACTTTATATATATTAGATATTATGTTCAGAATTAATCGAGATCCAAAACCTAAATGTTTTGTGTTATTTGTTTTGTCTGCAATATGTGAGCTGCCTTTTCTTTCTTTTACTGCAAAAACTAAAACCAATAAATTCAGATTCTATAGACTGAAAGTTATTATTTTAATATTAAAAATACTTGCACTTTGAATAAATTTCAAACCCATGGGCTTATTCATGGTGAAAAGTTAAAGCCCCTTTATATATTCCTTATCTTGGGAAAGGAGCAGGGAGTTCAATTTTAAACAGAGTGGTCTCAATAGATTCAATGGGGTGATCAGGGAATGTCTCACTGAGATTTTATTGGAGCAATGACTTGAAGAACTTATACAAGTTAGCCTTGTAGAAGCTGGGAAGCAGAGGTGCCTTTGCTATAGAGATCAATGAAAAGGGTCTTTTCTGTCACTCAGGGTGAATGAAAATACCCTAAGGAAAAGGTTTATCTGATATGTTTTGAAGAAGGGAGAGGAAGCCCAGAAGTAGCAAATATTGATCTTTCTCCATAGAAACAAACTTATGGTTTTTAATATTTATTTTTTAGAACTTACATTCATACATTTTCTATTATTGAAGTACTTTTACATTTCTGAAAATAATCCTACTAAATGATGAGAGTATTCTTTATATAAATTGATAGATTCAAATGTTATATATTTTATTTATAGTTTTTTTCATCTAATATACGTAAAGGAAGTACATTTGTAATTTGTTTTTTATAAAGTTTTTTGTTAGTCATGGCTATTTGAGTATCTTTGAGGATCCAAGGTTTATACTTCTTTCCTAGTCTTTCAAAAACTCTCATAAGACAGAGATTCTTTATCACTCATCTGGAAAATTAAGAGAGGGAGGAAGGGGGGGTCAGATACAAATATTTTACAACTGATTCAGTTTCTTCTATCGATCTACTTCAGTGAGCTATTTCTTCTTGAGTAAATGAGTACATTTGGCAATTCATTTGTTTTAATTATTCATTTTTTCTAATTTTTGTTTCCATAAATTCATTTGTATTATTTTCTTTTGAGTTTTAAATCCTAGATTGTATTTGTAAACATATGCATTTCTGCATAATGTTGCATATCCTTTTAATCAGGTGCTAAACTTTTATCTATTATATTTCTCAAAAAGCCAACTTGTGATATTATTGCTCATGCATTTTTGCTTTTTTTTGTAAATTTCTTTGCTTGTGCTGTTTTTGTATTTCTTCTACTTTCTTTGAGTTTAAACATTGTCTTTTTCTAGCTTTTATATTTGAATAACCATTATTGTATTTTATTTCTAAGTTGCTTCAAGGTTATGATTTACTTTATAAATATGGATCCTACAGACTACAATGTTTGGTTATATATCACTTTAATTAAGCATTCCTTTAAAAAATTTCAATATTTCTTTGCATAATTTATAAGCATACTTTGAATTTTATTTTTACTACTGATTATTTGCATAAGTTTATTTTTTATGGTATAGATCCTGTTGGAATTGATGATGTGTACTTTGTGACCTAGTACTTGTTCAATTTTTTTTTTTAGATCATGTATGTTCATTTCCAAAGAGCATATATTCTTTTTGTTGAATTCAGCTTATTAATTTTGAATTTTAAATCTTCATGTATGTAACATACACTTTTAAGTCCCATGTGACTACATAATCCTTCTGTAGCTAGATTATAAAAACTGAAATGTGGAGTTTTGGGGGTTTTTTTGTTTTGTTTTGTTTTGTTTTGTTTTGGGGGGGTTGCATGTATTTTACTTTGTTTTGTTTGTGCCTGCTAGGGAAAAGCTTATCTGTGTTTTATCATACTTGTTCTTATACATTAGTGGGTTCAGAGATGAGGTTCATAACTCCTTAATGATCACACAGAGTGTAGAAACTTCTCCCAGTGACGAAAGGGCAATATTAACAGAAAAGGAACAAGAAAGAATTAAAATCTCAAGTGACCAAAACTATGAGCCAATAGAAGAGCTGCTACTTGTCATGGTATGAAAATACCTTCTACAGGAAATATATGCATTGGACTCTAGGAACAGGAGAATTTGAGTTGTTGAGAGAAAATATGAGAGTCTGGCAAGTAACACCACTGGCAAATGATTGAAATTGAGGTCTGGCTTTCTCAGTTAATAGTGAGATTGTGAGTCATGAGGACCAAAGATGAGGGAAGATCATCATTTCTGAGTAATGGTGCAATCACTGGTCTCCTAGTGTTACTGCCGTACTTCACCCTTGGCTTCTACCTCATAAGCATTGAACTAGGGTTAGATTGTAGATCACTTGTCTACTAATTCAGATATCAGTTTTAGGTCCAGGAACCCTGGGTCATTGTGGTGCACATGGGTTCAGCATGTGTATACTTTGTTGCAGATAATAATAGCTTCCCATGTCCATGCCCACATCCAAAGTTGGCATATACTACAATCTTATTGGTAAATCTCCTATGTTTATCAAATCACATTCAGCAGTACCTGAATTTGTTATTTCCTGTAAATTGACTTAATTTCTCACTCTGAGCTCACATACAATTTAAATGGCAAAAAAAAAAAATGTATCTCAATCATTTAGGTGACTTCCTTCCAATCTTCAAGCATCTTCTGTGTCCAATCTCACTCCTGTATTTTTACATCAAGGATTTTAGAAACTCACATCAGAAGGGTTTATATCCTTTCATTATTAGTTATTTGTCAACAGATATCATCACTAAGATATCAACTATTCCTGCTCACATTATCCCCTCAGGTTACTGCTGTTCCCATTCCAAACACAGGACACACTGCTAAGGAATCTGCTAAGACCACTGTCTCCTGCCCAGGATTCTCCCAACCCTACAGTTAATCTTGGCTTTATCTTTGTTTCCTCTTTAGCTTATTAGATGCTAATAATAAGTCTTAATTATAAGGGTATATTGCATAGGCAGTTTGCCTACTATCAAATAAATACCTCTGTGTATTCCTCCTCAAATACCCATACATTACCAGTGGCCTTCCTTCTCAACTCCACTATTTCTTCATTGGGGAGCACATATAAAAGAGAGACACCTGGGAAATTAAAACATCTTGGCTGTTCACTGATGCCCCTCATTTGTCCTAACAAGGAGAGTAAGTAAATAAAACGGCATTCTAACAGAATTGCCAAGAATCACAATGACAACATTTAGATGAACAGAATGTTTATGAAAATGTCTGTTGTATGAGGAACCCAAAAATAAACAAGACAAAGTTATTCACTGTAAGAGAATGAGTTATAAAGAAGGGAAGCTTGTTCTAGGGAAAAGGAACAGTACCAATTATGAGCATCTACCTGTGGATCAAACAACAAGGGAGATCAAGATCAGATATCTACAAATGGGGTTCAGATATTACAAGCTTGTAGCCACTACAGCTTGAGTTCAGTTTTCCCACTCTTTCTTCATTCGCCCTCTCAGAGATTTTTGTCACTGTTTTCTAATCTCTTTGCTAACATCAGAGAGGTTATCAGAATCTCATTTACCACAGCCATTAAGTCACTAAAGCCATTACACATAAGCAGATTTTAGAATCAATTTCAAATTCTCTTCCTGTAGGTCTGTTGCCCATTCCATTCTGGTATGAACTTTTCTACTTATCCTTGGTTTGGTCAGGAAAGCAGAGCTACTATAAAAGTTATAGGAATAACTATATTCCTATATTAAATATTTCTTATTTAATGTAGGAAATAGAATTTTAAATATGTAGAAGTAACTGGGCTAGAGAAGTAAAGGTCCAAAATATTAGATAGTTACAGAATATTCATTTACAACTTCAGATTCAAGCAATGTAGCAGGTGGAGATTCTCAAGTGCAGAGGGTTCAATAAGCCTCTGCACCTGACTGTATGACCCACTGAAAATGGTGGCTTTCATTTTACTTCTATCTTTCAAAGTATATCTATGTTTAAGTAATGTCTGAGAACTTATGGTGAGGTGGATTCATAGAAATAAGAATGTCCACTGCACCAGGAGGAAGTAATGGCAGTATCAAATAGCCAACAGTCAATTTAGCACAAAGTATTTTTATTTATAACTAAGATCTTCTTCAGGAGTGTCCTTTCTTTCTTTTTCTTTTTTCTTTTGTGACCTATTTTGTTTAGATGTTATTAGTACTATACTGCTTTTGCAAAGTGAATTAGGAATATTTTCTTTTACTAAATTGTTGAATAGCGTGTATATATATCTTTTTTGGGTTGTCACAGAGAAGTTGAAATAAATTAGCTTGTAAAACCATCTGGGCCTAGTAGTCTTTGGGAGGTAATTTTTTCACATTTTTTTCCAAGATCTTTTTTAAAAATCTGCCTATTTAGATTTTCTTCCTCTTCTTTGGTAATTTTGGAATTTTTTTCAGGAATTTTTTTTTCAATTGAATATCAAACATAGAGTTGTGCATATGATTATTTTATACTTTAGAAATCAGTTTTCCCACTAAGCTTGTGTTTTAGTGAGTTTATGCTGCTATAACAAATTACTATAAACTGGGTGGCTTAAACAATCAGCATTTAATTCCTGTGATTCTGATTGCTGGAATTCAAAAACCAAGGTGCCAGCAGATCTGGTGTCTACTGAGGTCTGCTTCCTGGATTGCAGATGGCCAACTTCTTGCTGTGTCCTCATATGACAGAGAGAAGAGAAGCAAGTTCTTGAGTATTTTCTTACAGGGACTGTTGCCTATTGTTTTAAGTTTTAAGTCCAGCTGCTTCAAAATGTACACTCTTCCACAGTGTAAAAAATTAAAAAGACAAATGATATCTCTGTCCCATAGTTTCTAGAAAACTTGATGCTTGCTCTACAAGTCACAATGCATTTAAGATGGACTATAAACGTTTTCTTTATTATTTCAAAGTAATACAGATTTTCAAGGAGAAAAAGAATCCTCTTTGTACCTCCCTTCTACTTAAAATTCTTCACAGTTCTTTTTAAACATCGTTCTTTAGTTTTCAGTTTGTATTCAGAAACTCCTTTAAAATTCCATTTGATCATTGCAGTCGGAATCCAAGGAGGAGTTAATTGCCTGTGCTCACATCATCGTCTTGAATTATACATATATAGCATATTATATGGTTTGAATAATGTACAAATACACGGATGTTGGAATGCAGTGTTTTTTACTGGTGAAGAAGCATAATAAAAATATGCAATGAAGGATGCCAAAGAAGGAAACTATCCAAAGAAGAATCCCCTATTGTTGAAGTGCAGTTTCAGGTATCAGAATAAACTCATTATTTAAATATATATATTCAACATAATTCAGTATGAAATTTATATATATTTAAACTCTAGAAGCAAACACACACCTACCAATGAGCTTTTCTAGCTGTCAGGTTTTGGATACTAAATACCATTTTGCACTCAAAAGAATCCAGGTTTCTGAAAGGAATGGCTGCATCTAGATGTGGTGCAAAGAAAGTGTAAGGCGAGCTTGGAAAAATCTTGCGCCAGAAGTGATTAAAAAAAGAGACATATGATGGAAACAGACAACGGCTTAAAAAGACTTCCCACTTATTAACTATGGAGAATCAATAATTCAGAGAGAAGTTAAAACATTTTGTTATAGTAAAATGCCAAGTAATAAAGGTTGATGAATTTGGAAATTTAACTACCAGAACAGTAATTGATTTGAGTAATAATAAACTATGATTTCTAAAACATGTGTTTAAAATGTTTTCCAAAATTTATTATGAAAAGTTATAAACATACAGATAACTTTGAATTATTTTCTAGTAAACACTGATCTTTAACCACTACTTAGTCTACCATTAACATCTTGCTACATGTGGCTTATCAGACATTAAGATATAATAAAAAAAATTATATATATATTTACACACACACACATACACATTGTTCTCTGACCCCACGGCCTGACACAGAGCTTTAAAATCCCTTGGAATTTCCTGGATGATGTAAGCATCCTGTGTTCTAAAGAGCCAGCTCTTTATGTGCTCCTGTCTAGATTCTGACTAGCAAAGAGACCATGTGGTTATTAAAAGTTTGGAGCTTCCAAACCTTATCTTCCATTCTTTGGGAAGGGGAGAGAGGCTGGACTTTGATTTAATAATTGCTTATGCCAATGTGATGACACACGTATAAATATCCCTAAACTGTGGTGAGTGAGGAGTGTCCAGGTTGGAAATATACCCGTGTGCCCAGTGGTGGCACACCCCAACCGTTTGAAGACAGAAGCTCCTGTGACTGGAACCCTGCAGTACCTCACGCTATGTGCAATTTCATCTGGCTATTCATTTGTACTTTTATAATATCCTTTATAATAAACAAGTAAACATAAAGTATCTCCCTGAGCACTGGGATTTATTATGTCAAATTATAAAATATGGGAAGGGAATCATAGGAACCCTGAGTTGGTAGCCAAGAGGGATAGAAGTGTGAGTGACCACTACTTGTGACCAGGGGCTGAAGTGGGGCAAGTCTGTTGGTACTGAGTCCTTATCCTGAGGTTACTCAGCATCCACATTGGATTAAATTGTAGGAACCCAGTTGGTGTCCACAGAGAAGTAGAGAAGTGCTTGGTGTAGAAAACCCACACATTTGACATCTACAGTGTTGTGTTTGAAGAAACAAAGTTCCTTTATCTATCAATATATCTTTCTATCATTCCACCTATCCATCAATCCCCATTTTATTGAGTCTTTTTTTTTAAAGTTTACCCATCAGTCCATTCATTCTCTAAGCACTTTCAGCATAGATATCATTCTTCTGAATTCCATATACGTTTATAGTTTTCTTTCCCTTTGAAGTAAAATTTACCTAAAAAAATTAATAAATCATAAGTGTATCCTTTGATGAGTTTTTCCATAACTGTGTAACCAAAACCTATCAAGATGTAAAACTTCACCGACACCATTCCTCCAAGGCAATCACTTTTCTGGTTTTTCCCACCATACATTAGTTTTTACAACTCTAAAATTCCATATAAGTAAAATCATGAAGTATTGTTCTTTTATTAAGATTACCTTACCTAGGGCTGAGGATATAGCTCAGTTGGTAGAGTGCTTGCCTCATAAGCACTAAGGCCCTGGGTTTGATCCCTAGTACCGCAAGAAAAAAAAAAAAAAAAAAAGATTACCTATGTTTTATTTATGTGTGGTTTGAGTTTATTTATTTTTATTAATGTGAGGAATTCTTTCATATGAATACAAATATGCAATGATTACCCATACTTCTATTGAAGGATAACTAGGATATTTGTAGTTTTGGCTGTTTTTTTTTTTTTTTTTTTTACAAATATTCCTTTTTTGCTATAATATTTTTGCTACAAATACTCTTGCACACTTCTTTTTATGGACACTTTTTTTTTCATTTATCTTGGGTAAAGTCCTAGGAATAGAATTCCTGTGCCATAGAGTATATGTTTGGTTTTATAGAATCTGACAGAACTTTTTCCAAATGGGTCTAGATTTGAAGTCTGTGATCTTAAGGACAAGGCTTGAGAGTTGAGATGGGTCTTTCAGAAAAAAAAAAAATAGATTTTTTTTTTGCATAGAAAATCTAGAGAAAGGTATTTCAAATCCACTGAATATTATTACCAAAAGCATTAGCTTGTAAGAGTACATTTTGCCCATAACAGAAAAATAAAGTGTTTAGATATAGAGATGAAGTTGCAAAGGTAACTAAATCATCTTCTGGAGAGTTGTTTTATCACAAGGTTAAAGATTTGGAGTCTAATGCCATACAGAATGGGCAATGCTGAGAGGGTTTGAGTGGGGAGATGGAAGAAGCAACCTATCCTTCATTCTCTACAGGAAACATTGGCTGAATGCTAAGCGTAAGTGAGCACCATAGAAGTCTTTCCAGTGGTTTAAAAAAGAGGTGCTAACAGTTTGAGACAGCAAAATATTAGGAAAAGAAAGATCTTTGAGAAACACTGAAAAGAACAATTACAAAGGAATTTGGTGTTAACTGAATTTACTTTCCTGAAAAAGAGTGAGAGTTTGCTATTAGTCAAAGTCTGAATAATTGGCAAGTTGATATTGTCCATCACCAGAAAAGGTTTCTAAAAGATAAGCAAGAGCTCGGGAGCTGGAAGCAGCAAGTATTTTGAAGACACACCTTCTAGGAAACATGGTAATCCTAAATAATACCAAGTATTTTATTAAAGAGGTTCTAATTGTAAGAGAGTTTAAGTGTTCAAGGTTTTACACAAGAAAATGAAAAAACTTTGTTTACAATGTAATAAACATAGGGTATTTTAGTTCTAAGTCTGAATACTGTCATCCAATCACAACTGTAAGAATTTGTCAAATAATTTCTTAAAATCATTTTGTTTGTTGTAGGAAATGTAGCTAAGAAGATCAAATTTCCTTTGAAAATAATATTTTGGGCCTTTTGAAACTTAATAATGCATAATTATTGGTGCTTTGCTGGACTTTGGCCAAATTCATTTGCAGAATTTAGAGACAGAGAGAGGTAACAATAATATATCTTTCAGGGAAAAGCAGTGTATAGTCATATTCAATAAGATGTTACTTTAATCTTCTGGTTATGAAAGATTTGGGGATATGTGCAAAACAAGATAATTAGGATTAAGTCTCAGAAGAGTATCTATGATCTTATGAAAACTCCAGCAAGAATTTTTCTCTTCTTTTATTTCCACACACCCTTCCCCTGTGTCTGTCACACTGTAATCTCTTGGTTATTTTCACATGATTCTCTTATGAAGAATATTTGATCATTATATTTTCCACCCAGATAAAGTATATTCCCATATTAAGTTCTGGTCTTTGCCTAATTTAAAATTTCCCTATATTTCATAGTGTGTGGCTCACCACTGAGTGGTCCTTTTCACCTATCTGTGCAGCTCTATAAATTTCTGACTATGAAAATTATGATAGAAGTGATGAATAGAAATAATATGATACAGAAGAAATACATAGGAGCAATGGAGATATTCATTTGGAAGATAATCCAATTCAAAAATAAAATTAGGTGCACAGAATAAGTCATTTATTGCCACGCTAATGCTGCAAAACAAATCATTCCTAAACTAGGTATCTTAAAACTACAACTTTTATCTTCATTACCTTCTATGTGTGGATTGGGCAGTACCTTTTAAAACTGGTCTATCTCTATTGTTTCTAAGCTTCGCTTAGGACCTCTCCCCCCATGTCCCTCACCCACTTTGGACCAGTGGCCTCCAAAGTGCCTTCTTCTCATGCAAAAGATCAGAATGCAAAAAGGGTCAACTGAAACTTGATGAATCTGAAGGCCAGAACTGGAAATGTCAAATTATGACAACTGCCTATATTCTACTGGCCAGAGCAAATCATTTGAACAAGTGTCACATAATGAAATAGTGAAACATATTTCTCCCATATGACAGAGGAAAAGAACAGAGTATTTGTGAGCGAAAATCTAATACCACATGAGCACTTTGGCAATCAAATATTTTCTGGAGTCTAGACTTCTCTCTCCTCAGTTTCACACCTATGAATTTTCCCACCTAGCTCTCCCTCAGATACCTCAATTTATCTGTCTTTGATGAATCCAATTTTATCCAGTGGCAAAGTTTAATGATCTGCCATTTGTAGGCATAATCTCACCCAGCCCTTGAGTCATCAATAATGAAGAAAAGCAATGTATTAGTCATTTTATTTCTAGTAAATTTTGCTATAGAAGATAAATATTATTGTGCCTGGAACAGAACATATATGTTTGTTGGTCATCTGCCTCTTTGTTTTCAGAAAATTCCTACACGGTGGTAAGAGGTTTTAAAACTAGAATTCTTCCTCATTTTTTCTAAATGCATACACCCAAATTACCATGCAGCTAGAAGAATCTAATTTTTCTTCTAAAGCTTGGTCTGTATGCCCACAGTGCCTAGATTTATTTCTTCTCCAACCTCAAAATTGCATCCACTTGGGTTGAGGTTGTAGTTCAGTGGTAGAGTGGTTGTCTGGCATGTGCGATGTACTGGGTTTGATTCTTAGCACCACATATAAATAAGTAAAATAAAGATCCATTGACAACTTAAAAAATAGTTTTAAAAAATTGCACCCACTAGAATCAAATATTGACTCTAATAGTTCCTTTCTATGTACCATATGACAGAGAAGTCCTTTGTATGTTAACTTTATTCTGATTCAAGAGAGGTCCTTAGTGGGCTCCATCAAATGTCAAAGGAAAAACATCTAAGTCTATGGAGTTGCCATTTTTCATCTTTTTCTATGTATAGCATGTGAAGAGATTCTACCTGTTACTTCATAAAATGTTGCTCAGACGGATCCCTTTTTAATGTTTACTTCTGATGCTACCAATCTCTCAGCAAACATTACCAAACGTAGCTCTAGGCTCTAAGCCCCCCTATCTCTAACCTATAAATCCCTCAAATATAGTCAGATATTTTGATTTGAACTACTGGCTCCTCTTCTCAGGCATGTTAGCCTTTCTAATCTTGGTCCTACACCATCTTGAAAGGCAGACAACACAGTGGTTTAAGAGCCCAGAGTCAGCAGTCACCCTGATGGAATTTGATCCCAGCTCTGCATGTGCTATCCGTACTTTGGAAGCATACATAACATTTTTGTGTTTCAGTTTCCACTTCTATAAAATAGGGAAAAGGCACCTTCCTTACAGAATGGTTCCACGGATTAAGAAGTTATGTAAAGCTTTAGAAAGATGTCTGGTATATGAACACTACACACTTGCTTCACTCTGTTTGTTCAATGCTGAAATTCCACATCTTATTGGGAAAATATAAAGAATCCATAGTGGAAAATAATAAAATTTTCCCTGCAAAAAAAATAAATAGTTACATAAAGCATAAAGTCAAGATCAAATATAAGTGATAATGATGGAAAATATTTGCCATGTGCCTTGATTTCTCTTGGTTTTGCAAGGACTATTTCACTTTCTTTCTTTCTCCTGCTAATGGAACACTGCTGGTTTTTTGAAACCCAGATCAAAGTTAACTGGCATAATGAAAAAATGAAAAACAATGGGGTGAAGGAAGAATTGTGAACTATTTGTAGTCTAAAATGAAATAATGGGGCACAAATAAAAGACCCAAAGTTATTAAATGGGAAATCATTTTGAATAAAAGCATTTAGTCATATATCTTAGAAACTAAACTAAAAGCTAAGAAAAAGCTTAACAATTATATAGAAAATATAAGTCTACATTTTATTAGAAGACTAGTCTGAAGACTAGAGAGATTAGATTATTGCTAATAGTCACAGGATTATTTGATAGTCAACTTTAGGGGGAAAAAAATCCCCAAATATGTTTCCATCTACAGAATGCTGCCTTCTTGTAAGTAATATTTTTGAGATCAAAACTAGGCCATCAGTTTGACAATCCATCAGACTACTAGGTAAAATGTCAGACTTGTACATTTAGATAAACAGTTTGTTTCCAGGGTGAGAGATCATGAATACACAAGTAACGTGCATTCTATGATAGCTTAAGAAATAAATAATGCAAATTTTCAGAGGACCTTGAAAGAAATATTTGAATAGGAAATAGACCTCAAATCTTGGAAGAAGAAAAAATGATAGTATCTATAATAATATAATTATTTGTTTTGATTTTTGATCCTAATATACTCTGCTCTAGAATAAGTTATTTACTACACCACATTCAAATACATAAAGTCAAAGAAGAGTTTTAAAAAATAACTACATACCAAAATATCTGCCAAATCTATCTTCTTTGTAAAACCTCAAGTTTTTTTATTTTTATTTTTTAATTTTTACAGACTGCGTTTTGATTCATTGTACACAAATGGGGTACATCTTTTCATTACTATGGTTGTACACGATGTAGATTCATTCTATTCGTGTAATCACACATGTACATAGGATAATGATGTCTGTCTCATTCTGCCATTTTTCATACCGTGGACCCCTCCTTCCTTTCATTTCACTCTACGTAATCTAAAGTTCCTCCATTCAAATTTTAACAATAGGAATTCTTGTATTTTTAAAAAATTGATGAGAATAATATGACCCTACCTACTTAAACTTAGAATATTGATGTTTTGCAATATTCTAAATGTGCATTTGAATTGTTCATAATGTTGAATTATAAGTAGCTCTTGCTTAATCTTTAAATTTTTAAACTCAAAATTGTCCCTAATTATTGTTGAAATAACTGAATTCAAGTAGCTAGATACATTTAACTGTGCTTAATTTGTAGTTTGAAAAAAGTTGGGCCATGTTACTAAAGTGAATAATTCACTTCTGGATCAAAAGTAGAATTTTTATTTTGTAGCTGTTTGCCTTTTTAAATAAATGATTGATGTGAACATGCTGCCTTAAAGCAGTAGTGCAAAAATATGCCAACCTCATTTTATTTGAATTAGTAAGAATACTAGCACAAAGAAAGGTAAAAAGGACCTTTTAACAAAAATAAACTGCATTACACTTTTAACAACTAATATTATGGAAAACTTTCTTCAACATCATCAAAATATTCCTTAAAATCAAAGACAATAGCATGTGAATCAAACTAAGGATATAGATTTGATAAAATATTTTCATCTCTTAAAATAATTTACTCAAAAATCTTTAAAATTTTAATTTTGTAGTTAAAAATTGATTAGGAAGATCACTAATTTACATAAAACTGGCTTATTATCATACCAGCTGCTGAAAATTTTGTGAAACAAGTTTCAGGTTGGCAAGCAGAACTGCAGGCTGTCTTAGAAGTAAAAATATCTACAGGCATGAAAGATGTCTGTGCAATTAGAGAAAGCAAACCCATGTTTTGAGTTTTGGAGGGTTTTTTTTTTTGTGTGTGGGTGATTTTCATTCTCAGTGGGGATGGAAAGTTAGAAGAGAATGTTACCTGGTAAAAGTGCATATCTAACCCTTCTCCCATTCAAAGCTACCCTTATAAATAAGGATGCAGGATTCTGTAACCTTAATGAATCAGTCTGCTACCCAATGTAGATGTGCATCAAACACTTTTTCTTAATACACCAGATTTGATGGGTCTTTCAATTTTTATTTCAAAGCCTTTATTTGTTTTATTTTTGAGAGACTTAAGAGTTTTAAAACATCTCCATGTGGTTCCACTTGAATTATCCTCCACTTGATAGTAAAAGAATCAAAGATTAAAATAGCTTCCTCAACAAAACTGATTTCTTAGATTTGATTTTTTTTTTTTGCCTCTAATTGTTGATAGACAAAACAAAAAACAAATATCCCCAGAGTGATGGTTCTGAAATAGTTTTGTTTCCTAGTATTATTATCTGTTCTGTGGAATCTATTCAAAGTGAATTATAAAAGTATCCAATGGACTCAGAGTTTGAGAGAGCAGATGCTTCAAAAGTATTTTATACTGAATTCCTGTGTTACATAAAATTCCATAAAAACACATCGTTAATATTTTTGTCCAAAGCCCTAAATATTACCAATTTGTAGTTATTAATTATATATTTATTATATTTTAACTAGAAAACTGGTTGTAAGCACTTTCAAATTTAAATATCAACTTAAAAGTATAGGTAGTCTTAGTCTATATAGGCAACATATGGTTATCCCAATAGTACAAGCAAGATCATTTGATTCTTTGTTGACTGGACATGTTCTCAAATTTCTTGGATGAATTACTTCCACTTATACTATGGGATTTTAATCAAAGTAATAAAAAAGTTAAATTAGGATAATATAATTAAATGAATTTACACTTTATAAATCCATGTCACAATTCTTGTCCAATATTCTTACTTTAGAGCAAAATATGTTCTCCCATATCAAGATTAAAATACACTTTGGAATTTATAGAAAGTAAAATCAGGGCATTTATTTTCCACTTGTATCAGATTTGGGAAGCTTGATCATTTGGTTCTTCTTAAATTTACAGAAGTTATTGGCTATTTCTGTTCACTTTGTGCTAAGAGTAACATAAATTTTAAAAACTGTAAGACCATTCATCTATTGAAAGGCTCCTAGATTGGTTCCAAAGTTTAGCTTTTGTAAGTTGCACTGCTATAAACATTGACGCAGCTGTGTCACTGTAATATGCTGATTTTAAATCCTTTGAATATAAACAGAGAAGTGGGATAGCTGGGTCAAAGAGTGTTTCCATTCCAAGTTTTCTGAGGAATCTCCACACTGCTTTCCATAATGGTTGCACCAATTTGCAGTCCCACCAACAATGTATTAGTGTACCTTTCTCCCCACATCCTTTCCAACATTTTTTGTTTATAATCTTGAAAATTGCCATTGTGATGGGGTAAGATGAAATCTTAGAGTAGTTTTGATTTGCATTTCTCTAATTGCTAAAGATGTTGAACATTCTTTCATGTATTTGTTGATCAATTGTATTTCTTCTGTGCAGTGTCTGAACAGTTCCTTAGCCCATGTATTGATTGGGTTATTTGTTTTTCTGGTGTTAAGTTTTTTGAGTTTCTTATATATTCTGGAGATTAATGCCCTATCTGAAGTACATGTGGTAAAGATTTTCTCCATTCTCTAGACTCTCTCTTCACATTTTTGATTGTTTTCTTTGTGGAGAATGGATTTTAAAAATGTGTTCTTGATAGCCATTCTGATTGGAGTAAGATGAAATCTTAGAGTTGCAGTACTCTAATTACTAGAGATGTTGAACACTTTTTCAAATTGCCTGTATGTCTTCTTCTGTAAAGTGTATGTCCAGTTCCTTGGCACATTTATTGATTGGGTTCGTTGTATTTTTGGAATAAAGTTTTGTAAGTTCTTTATAAATTTTGGAGATAAGTGCTCTATCTGAAGTACATGTGGAAAAGATTTTCTCCCACTTTGTAGGCTCTCTTTTCACATTATTGATTGTATCCTTTGCTGAGGAAAACACAAACAATAATAGATGTTGGTGTGGATGTGGGAAAAAAGGCACACTTTTACATTGCTGGTGGAGTTACAAATTGGTGCAGCCACTCTGGAAAGCAGTGGAGAATCCTCAGAAAACTTGGAATGGACCTACCTTTTGACCCAGTTATCCCACTCCTCTGTTTATACCCAAAGGACTTAAAATTAACATACTACAGTAACTCAGTCACATCAATGTTTATAGCAGCTCAATTCACAATATCTAGGTTGTGGAACCAACTTAGATGCCCTTCAACAGATGAATGGATAAAGAAACTGTGGTAAATATACACAATGGAGTATTATTCAGTTATAAAGAAGAATAATACTATGGCATTTGCAAATAAATGGATGGAATTGGAGAATATCATGCTAAGTGAAATAAGCCAATCCCCAAAAACCAAATGCTGAATGTTTTCCCTGATAAGTGGATGATGATATGTAATGGGGGTGAGGAGTGGGGGGTGAGAGAAGAATGGAGGAACTTTATGTGGAAGGAAATGAGAGGGAGAGGGTTATGAAAAATGGTGGAATGAGACAGACATCATTACCCTATGTACATGTATGATTACACAAATGATATGAATCTACACCATGTACAAACAGAGAAACAAAATGATGTACCCCATGTGTGTACAAGGAATCAAAATGTAGTCTGTAAAAAAAAAAAAAAATTTAAAAATGATATATATGTGTTTGTGTGTATATATATATTATATATATGTATATATATATATATATAATATTACTTAACCTTAAAGAAGAATGAAATTGTGACATTTGCCTGCAAATTTCAGAGCTAGAGAATAACATGCTAAGTGAAATAAACCAATCCCAAAAAACCGAAGGCTGAATGTTTTCTCTGATATACAGATGCTAATTCACAATGAGGGGGCAGTGCTAAGGAAGAATAGAATTACTTTAGATTAGGTAGTGGGGAGTAAATAGAGGGGAGGGGGTGTGGGGGGTAGAAGGATAGTAGAATGAATCAGATATTATTACCCTACGTACGTATATAAATATATGACCAGTGGTATTCTACATTATGTATAACCAGAAGAATGAGAAATTACACTCCATTATATATGATGTATCAAAGTGCATTCTACTGTCATGTATAACTAATTAAAACAAATTTAAAAATGCAAAAATAACACACTAAGATAAAATGTAATTATATTTATGTACACTAATTTTTGTTTCTTTATGCAAAAAAAACAAAATTCAAGCATACTGTGTTAATTGATTTCAAGGATATTCTATTGGCATAAATCTACATCTCCTTTCTAGGAAGAATTTTGACTTAAACTAGTCTCAGTCTTTCTGTTTTTGTATCTTTTCTCTTTCACTGATATTATTTACTTCTCAAATGCATATTTTTGTCAAGAATACAAAATTAAATTCTCTCATTATAATTAAGCTATATCAATGAAAGGATTAAGTGAATCAACCTTTAACCTTTGCAATCATACTATTTTATTAAAATAATCAAAAATAGCTAATCTCCTAAAACATATCCTTAGCTATCTCATAAATTTTTATTACAGTAGTCTTAATAAATACCGCTAAATAATTGGAAACTTTTAGGAAGTTTCTCAAATCATTTAAATTAAGAAACCCTAATCCAAAAATATTTACTAGGTACCTAACAAAGTTAAGGTATAGTGACACATAAAATACACACCCCATCTTTAGGGAACTCAGCACCACATAGAAGCCAGCACCAACATACTGAAAAGGGACAATAAATACAATATTGTAAGTAAGTGTTTTAGCATTAGATTATCATTTTAAGACTTTAATAGTAGGCTAAATTACTATACAGGACAAATAAATTAGCTCATCATATACTACAGCTCAGTCATTTTCTTTGCACTATTGCAGTATGAGTTCCATGTATCTCTCACTTATATTGTCCTCTTAACTGGTTGACCTGATTCTTCCCTTATCCCTCTACACTTCAGCTAAAATAGCAACCAAAGTAATATTGTGAAAATTGAAGTCATATTCTGTCACTGTCATGCTTAAAATGTTACAATGACTTTTGATTTTGGAGTAAAACCAAATCCCACAAAATGACCTACAAGGACTTCTGTGGTTCTATCTCTATCCCTTAACACAAGGCATAGGCAGACTTACATAGAATGCTCATTCAACATCACTTTTGCTCACCCAGCCCTTGCCACATTGGATTTCTTCCTGTTCTTGAGTACTTCAGACATACTCCAAATTTAAGTAAAACTTTTGCAATGACTTTTTCCTCACTCTTGCTCCAAACACTAATGTTCTTTTGTCTTTTGGCTCAGTTTAATATCCAAAAAAATATCATTTTATTTTATTTGTATTTGACTTATTTTTGTGGTGTTGGAGATCAACCCCAGGGTCTTGTACATGCTAGGCAAACTCTCTACACTGAGATACATCTTCACAGTCCTAAGTCATCCTATTTTAAATTATATCCTTCTCCTTCTTATTGGTGTGTTAATTGGATTTTCATGGCTATGACCTAAATACCTGACAAGAACAACTTAGAGATGGAAAAGTTCATTTTGACTCACAGTTTCAGGGGTTTATCTAGTTGATGGTTTTTTGTTTGTTTGTTTGTTTGTTTGTTTGTTTTTTAAGCTCTGCAGTCTCTATTGCTCTGGGACCAAGGTGAGGCAGAATTTCATGGCAAAAGGTCATGATGGAGGATAGCTGCTTAGCTAATGGCAGGTGGGAAGCCGTGTTGGCAGAAAACATGAACACTTCTAGGATATGATCCCCCAGTGATCCACTTTCTACAATCATGCCCCACCTGCCTACAGTTTGCACCCAGTTGGTCCATTCAAACTTGGATGAATCATTAGGTTATAGCTCTTATAATCTAATCTTTTTACCTCTAAATATTTCTGTATTAACACAGAAAAATTGGGGGGACACTTCCTATCCAAATCATGGCATCTGTACCTGGCCCTACTAAAAAGTTCATGCCCATCTTAAAATACAAATTAAATTAAGTCCATCTTCAAGAATCCCTATAGTCTTAACAGTTCCAGCATTGCCCAAAAGTTCAAGTCCAAAATCTTATCTGAGAAAAGGCAAACTCTTGCCTGTGAGCCCACATTGTGATTAAAAACAAGTTACATGCAACCAATATATAATTTCACAAATTAAATATTCTCATTCCAAAAGGGAGAAACAGAGGCACAGAAAGAAGGGATGGTAACAAAACAAAATCAAAACTCAGGTGGGCAAACAGGTTCTGTAGTTCTGATACAGTATCTAGGACACATGGCAGCAAGATGTGCTCTCTAAAGGGGTTGGGCAGTCCTACTCCTTTGGCCTTGCTAGTTCCAGACCATATGGCCTCTCTTTTAGCCTGGCTCACTCTGCAGTAATCAGTTTTCCTTGGAAGACAATTCACATTACTGACATCTCTTAATTCCTGGGTTCTTCATTGCAGCTTTGGTTTCACCTTCAGCTTCATGCATTTCCCTTTTAGGTTCAAACCATAAGCATTTTGGCTCTGTTACACTTTACCTGGCCTCCCAGACCTTCCTTTGAATTCTTGATGGAAACCTCCATGATCCCCTAACTTCAACATCCTGCATTTCTGCAGAACAGCACCAGTCTGATGCCAAGGTCTGCTGCCATCTTGAGGAGTAGCTGGACCTCCTGGGACTATGGCAGCAGCAGACTTTTAGTGCCTGGGCACCTGAACTTGGTGAAATAGCTTCCTAACACCCTACCCCATGTAAGCAAGGTGCCCCCCAAGTTCTCCTCTCAAAGCAAAGTATAAGCCCTAGATGGCTGTGGTCTTATAAATTCCAGAGATGCCCTTAAGTCATTTTTCTATTGTCTCTTTGCAAAGTACTTAATTTCTCTTTAATTGTGGTAATCTCTTTAACAACTACAACTTCCTTGGCTTCAGTTTTTTGTATGCTTTTCTGACCAAACTGCAAGTTTTTAAAATCCTTCTGCTCTGCTTTCTGTTCCCGATTATCATTGTAAACTTGTTGCCAGCAAATCCATTCCACAGCCTGAATACTGTGCTGTCTTTAAATCTACTCCACCAGATTAATTAGTACATCACCTCTAAATAAGACCACACACAAAGTCTCAGAACGTGGACACAAATTCTTTGCCACCATATGACATGAATGTCTTCAATTCTAATTCCCAGGAGAATCTTTGTTCCCTCTGAAACCTCATGAGCATGGTCTTTGCTGTCTGTATGTCTCTTGGAATTCTGGTCTTCTGAGGTTCCACCATCCTCTTACAACATTCTAAGATGACTCCAGCATACATCTGCAAACTTTTCCAAATTCCTCATACAAACCATTTCCTAAAGTTTCTGAATCATTTACCATGTTAACCACAGCAATTTTACCTCTCCTGTTACCAATTTTTGCATTAGTTGAAATATCTGACAAGAAAACTTAAAGAAGTTTATTTTGGTTCATGGTTTCAGAGGTTCAATCCATGGTTAGCTGATTGCATGAATCTGGGACCAAGGTGAGGTGGAATATCATGGCCAAAGGGAATGACAGAGGAAAGTTACTCAGCTCATGGCAACTAGAAAGTGGGAGTGATGGGGAGGGGACACAGGGGAGATGAACTCTTAGAGAACACCCCCAGTGGTCCACTTCCTCCAGTCACACTCTACCTGCCTACAGTTACTACCTATTTAATCCATTAAAACTAAGATGAACTCATTAGGTTATCACTTTATTGATCTAATCATTTCACTGCTGAATATTTCTGCATTAACAAGGGAGCGTTGGGAGGATACCTCAGATCCAAACGAAAACACCTGACACTCTCAATTATCCTACTTTTCCTATAGAATTATTGTATTATGAACTATGTTTAACTATTAATTATTCTTATAGAATTATGCTTATAGACTAGCTCCTTTAATCCCATAGAGCTAAGGGTATTTCTATTACATATATATCTTAAATAAGTAGAGTGATAAACTCAAAGAGGGTACATCATAAAAATATATAAAGTACAGGAACAAATTATTTTATAAAAAATAGAAAATATTAGAAATTTTTCCTAAAAGGTTCACTCTGTTCAAGTGGAAACTACCTATGTTGTGCTTAAATTTTTATTTTCCTTACTCTTTCATTTCTGATCATGAATTTTTGCTAGAATGTTCAATACAATACCAACCATATATATAGGAGGGATAAGAAAAAATAATTAAAAATTAACTCCTTTTCTTTATTATCAATAAATTATAGAATTTTGAAGTGAAGGTCTACTCATTTTTCTGTTTGTCATTCAACAGTAAATATCTTTTGTGAAGCTATGTTAGATAATTAGTCTGATATTCCAACAGGCAGTTCAAAACCTGGGCTTTGGGCCACTTTCAGAGTGGGCTGCCTTATGTAGGTTTACGGAAAGAACAGACTGGAAAACTTCTCCCCTTTGATGAGAACAGACCTCTGCCCACCTGTTTTGTTCCCATTCTCTGTTCATTTGGTGCTGGCACTTTTTTTTCTTAATCACTGCCAAAATGCATACCATGGATAACTACTCCAGTATAAAAAAGAATTATGTGAAATTCCCCTCTATATTAACTATAGCTTCTACCTCTTTTTCTCCTTATCCACACCCTATATCAGAATGCTAGTTAAGTAACTAGCATTATAGTAACCAATTATGTTATATATAATTGGTCTTTCCAAAATAATTTAAAATTAATAGACATTCTTGCTTTGCTACCTATAAATACAAGTGGTGATATAGACATGTGACAAAGCAGCAGAGGGTTTTAAAAATTTTTTTATTTGTTCTAATTAGTTGTACATAACAGTAGAATACATTTATGTACTTTGATATATCATACACAAATGGGATATAATTTTGCCTTTTTCTGATTATACATGTTATAGAATCACATTGGTCATGCAGTCATATATATATATATATATATATATATATATATATATATATATAGTAATAATGTCAGTTTCATTCTACTATTCTTCCTTCCTCCATATTCCCTTCCCTCCTTTTACTCACCTCTATCTAAAGTAACTCTGTTCTTCTCTAGTACCACCCCCTCCCCTATTATGAATTATCATCCACATATCAGAGAAAACATTTGGCCTTTGATTTTTTGGGATTGGCTTATTTCGCTTGGCATGACATTCTCTAACTCCTTCCATTTACCAGCAAATGCCATAATTTTATTCTTCTTTAAAGCTGAGTAATATTCCATTGTGCATATGTACACATGTTCTTTATCCATTCATTTGTTGAAGAGTATCTAGGTTGGTTCCATAGTTTAGCTATTGTGAATTGCTATAAACATTGATGTGTCTGCATCACTGTAGTATGCTGATTTAAATCCTTTGGGTATAAACTAAGGAGTGGGTTAACTGGGTCCAATAGTGGTTCCATTCTAAGTTTTCTGAGGAATCTCCATACTGCTTTACATAGTGGTTGCACCAATTTGCAGTTCCACCAGCAATGTATTTTTCCCCATATCCTCACCAACATTTATTGTTGTTTGTATTCTTGGTAATTGCCATTCTGACTAGAGTAAGATGAAATCTTAGAGCAGGAGAGGATTTTGACACTGAATGAAGGACCACTCTCTGGTAATTTTTGAGCAAGTTTTTCAGAAGAACATGAGGTGTTAGATATTACTGTTACATACTGACAGCTGGCTAGAAATTTGTTTGATTTATTGGGTTATTAGTTTGTTCAATATCACTTTTCTCAGATATATGATAGAGTATGTAATAGGGCAAGAACATGAGACATAGTCCTTACTTTAAAAAAAGAAAGAAATCATAACTAGGAGCAGAGGAAATGGTAAAAGCACAATTAGAGTACGATATGCTAATTTTTCTAGGCAAAAATTTCCATAGAATAAATAAAATGAAAATTTCTCCCTTCTGAAACTAAAAAGCCAATATTCACTAAAACTTAGATCTCCATCAGTGCCATATACTGAGCATTCCATGATTTTGATTGTGATAACTTCTTTGCCTAAACATTACACACAGGTATGCATTTATAAACTAAACCCCCCCCCCCGGCTGATACGAAGATGTAATTTCTACAATAGACATGTAATTTTATCTGTGTTTAAGCCCTCCAATACCTTCTGTGTTTGTCCAGCCTCCGTTGGCATAACATATTATCTGAGGCCAGGTGCTTCATAAATAAAATGGATTTCTTTAACTCTTAGTTTTTGAAGGATCGAAGTATAAGATTGGGTGGCTCTACTGGGATGATAGGCCCCTTGACTGTTTCACAACATAGCAGAGAGGTAGAAAGGGAAAAATGCCTTATGAAGGAAAGATAACATGGTGAGAAAAGAAGCCAGAATGCTGGAAGTGGCTTGTATCGTTCTTTATAACAACCTGTTCTTGCAGGATTAACTTACTCCAAAAAAATCAGCATTAAAACCTGAGGATAGTGACTCCAAAAACCTAATTACCTTCCATATGTACCGCCTCATAAGATCTGTGCCACCTCTTAATACTGCCACATTGTGTACCAAGCTTGCATCACTTGAACCTTTAGGGACACTCTGAAACCAACCCAAACCATTGCACCCTCTATTCCTCCCAGCAACTACATAGCCTTTCATAACTTGGTCCTCAACCTTTCCTCTTTGTGCTCTGCCCATGTCTTACTATTCTTAGACATACTATCTTCCCTTTCTAAGAACTATGTACCCTTTTAAGTCAATGATGCAGAACCATACTTAGATTCCTCAAAACAAATCATGCTTTTTCATACTTCTGAACTTGGGTTTCTTTCATTGTGTTTTCATCATGGAAGTAGTTTTTCAAATAATCAGCATTTACCTATCTTTCATTCCCAATTCTGAACCAAAGTATATATCCTTGTTAGTATGTGAGGTACCTTCTTGATTCTCATGGAAAGCATGCAATTTTCAAATGAAGAACCGTTACTCAATATGGCAAAGAAAATCTATTACTCTAAAAGACTACATATTAATCTTTCTATTAGTACAAAGGAGAGAATGATAACTGCCTAAATTGTATGGATTATTATTATTTCAGGTGGAAAGCAAAAGATAAATAATGTCATGTCATAATAAAAATTGATCCGAGTAACTTTTTTCACATTTCTCTTATCTCAGAGTCAACACATTGGTCTAGGTTTATGTATCCTGACCTCTTGACAAATGGTACCATATTGGTTGTCTGGAAATATGTTTGAACCATATCTTAAAATTAGGATAATTTATTTTCTACAGAAAAGTGTTTTTATTCAACTGATCATACAAGGAAAACAACAGAATTAATTTGAAGGTTTATTTCTAAGTGAGAATGTTTCCCTCATTATTGTGGTGATTTGCCTTGAGTGACGTTGGGGAGGATATGTTTTGAAGAACTTATTAATGATCTATATTTTAAATTTTTTGGGAAAATACTAATGTTTCTACACCTTAGGTTAATTTTATTCCAAATAAATTAGCTCAGAATACAAGGGGACATAAGAAGTCTGTAGGTGGATAATAATGCCAACCAGCATCCAGACATAAAGCAATAGGAATCAAGTCTAGAATAAAATTTAAGAGTTGACCCAAAGGACTTAAAATCAGCATACTACAGTAAAGCAGTCACATCAATGTTTATAGCAGCTCAATTCACAATAGTTAGATTGTGAAACCAACCTAGATGCCCTTCAACAGATGAATGGATAAAGAAACTGTGGTATATGTACACAATGGAATATTATTCAGCCATAAAGAAGAATAAAATTATGGTATTTGCAGGTATGAAATTGTAGAATATCATGCTCGGTGAAATAAGCCAATGCCAAAACACCAAAGGTGGAATGTTTTCTCTGATAAGTGGATGATGATAAATAATGGGGGTTGGGTTGTGGTGGGTAAGAGAAGAATGGAGGAACTTTGGATTACCTAGAGGGAAATGAGAGGGGAGAGAGGGTGGGGGTGTGAAAGATGGCAGAATGAGACAGACATCATTACCCTATGTACATGTATGATTACACGAATGGTGTGAATCTACATCATGCACAACCATAGAAACGAAAAGTTGTACCCCATTTGTGTACAGTGAATCAAAATGCAGTCTGTAAAAATAAAAAAATATATATAAAAGAGTTGATTTACTCTGCACTGGCTTAGTTCAGCAAACCTTTAAAAGATTGGTGGCAATTATGACTTCCAGTCTAGTTTTCATTCACTAGACAATATGTATTGGTCTATGATAAAGGAAGGACAGACATTAGTACATCTTTTTACCCTTTTGGGTAATCACCTTGGTTCTTGAAATTGAAGACAATACTTTCTTGTGATTTTGACTATGTGGAAGGAAATGAAAATGGAGGACTGTGATAAAAACCCAGGTTTACTGAGCAACATCATATTAATGAAACAGCATCTGGATCCTGTCATTTATGTTTCCACCTTTGCATTAAAATCATGATTTCTGAAGTCTGTTGCATTTGTATTTTTAATTCTGATCACCTACCACTCCCAATTTCAAAAGTAATCTCTGTCTACTCTGTGTTCTTCAGATGCAGTTGCTAGAATAACCTGATGATTCCATTCCTAACACTATTCCTGCCTGAAACTGAACACAGTGAACAACTTTATGCCCAGTTGTTTATCCATAGTGATAAAAAGGGACACTAACAACTTAGAGATGATGTCTGTCTTGGCATTACAATGACAAATGTTTGGTATTATAAAATCCAACTTTGTTACCAGCCTTTAAGACACTATTAAAAAATACATAGGTATTCTCATGCATATAACAGAACTTTCTATATACACTGCTGCAAATATATAGATCATATTCTGGTAGGAAAATGTCCTATTCATTAGAAATAAAACACTGTGTATAACATTTAGTGAAAACAAATTAGGTAACATAATTAGCTGGGAAAAGAAGGTAGGGGAAAATTTGCTAAAAGTTTGTTCCAAGTCTGGTATGTAATAAAAATGATGAATTTACTAACAATGCTCCCTAGTGCTTTTTGACAAATTTGTGTAGCTATAGTCTCCAGGCATATTTAAGTGATCTACCTTGGTTACTGGGAGCTGGGGCGGCACCTTTTCAGCAACCAAATGCATTGTAACTATAAAGAAATGCTGAAAGTAACCTGAGGCAATGAACAATGAAGGTTTAATATCCTTCTGATAGAATTGCAAAAGATTAACAAATACAATTATAATTTTTATTTTGAAAATTAGCCACTTTCTAATTACTTGAGTTAAGAGTTCATTTGTATAGATATTAGTACTTACAGAATGCTCAAATCAATCAAATGAACATAATGTCACACCAAATGAAACTGTTCTATCTGCATATTTTCCATTCGTAAGTTATTTGTGCTGAGTAATATTTGAAATGATTGGCCACTTGAGGAAGTGAAAAAATATTACTGTAAAAAATTTAATGTAAAGTTAATCTAAAGCAATATTGTGTTTGTAAGAACGTGCTTACATTTCTTAAAAATTTTATACTTCTATCTTTTTTTCTATTTTGATTAAGCTATGACCCAACCCAACAAAACTCATACACATTTCCTTTAAAACACAAAGCATCTATCCAGGCAAAATTTCACAAGGTCAAAATCTTTAATCAAATTTCAGAAAGGATTAAGGAAGCCATAGTAGGGCAAAATGAGTTTAATACCCATATCCTCTTATAAGGCACTTATGTGAAACAACATTGAAATTTCTAAATAGATTAAAATATTTAAACTTTCTTATGGTATGGTTTGCTTTCTTCTAACACATGCCTTCATGACTTCCTTTTTAGTTCAGTGTATGTTTGATATTACAGAACAGTCATCCATATCATAGAAATACATTCATTTATTTATTCATGTATTCAGCCAATATGTATTCATTACATTCTTCATGCTCTATATTTGTAAAGAATGAAATTTATAGGTGTTGTCTGAGTATGTCTTTATCCAACATCAAGTCCCTTGAGAAAAAGAATCCTTTCTTAACCCACTATTTCTGGTAGAGATGACCTATCCCACCACAAAGGTGGGTATATGACCCGGACTAACAACAAAATCCATTCCTCTACATATGATTCGTCCTTGGGCAGACACATAATGCCATAAGGTCAAACAACGTTCTTTTTACAATTTGATAGAGACACTTGGAAATAGAAAGTTGTGTGTTCTCCCCCTGTAAACTTCATGGCTTCATGGACATTGTGAACTTGAAATTGCTATTAGCTAAGAGGCTGCCTGGGAATAAGTTCTACAAAGGCCCAAACTTAGATGAGGAAAAGACAGTCACATCCACTTGAGGATGAACAGACAAAACACAGAATGAAAATTCGAAACTGATATTGAGCAATAAACAGGATACCAGCAAGTGTAGATGGGCGAGAATATTTCAGGCTTGGGGCAGCATACCCTAGACTTTAGGCTTTGCCATTTGGAGAGGAAATAAGTGTTTACTGTTTGCTTTCCTTCCTTCTTTCCCTCCCTTACTCCCCTCATTCCTCCTTCTTTCTCTTCCATCTTTCTTTTCTCTTTTTCATCCTTCTTCCCTTTCTTCTTATCTTAAGCACATTTTGCACAAGAACAATAGACCATCACAGATACTGAGATTAAAAATGAAGAGTCCTGTCCTCTGGAACCGTTTACCCCTTTATATTTGTTGACAGGGTTGCAAAACAACTTTTGTCAGCTCTTTTGGAAATTATTCAGGTAAAAGATCAATTCCAAAAATAGAAATTGATGTCTTACAAAAAAAAAATGTTTTTTGAAAGATGGTTTCAATAACCTTTGAGATATTGAAAGACCAAAAATTGTAAATTTCTCTGAGTCTATTTTCTTATCCAAAAAAAATTAGACAACAAGAAGATAAATTGACTTTTGCATGAACTATGTAAATTTCTTTGAAACTGTACAAAATAATTAATAAATATTATGTCTTTCTGATTCTGTTGCTGTGCTATGTGATTTCCATGTTGAAAAGAATGGTTTGGGGACTTCATTAGAGAACAGTGTTGGTGATGATTTTTCATATGTCTTGAATAATTATCAAATGAAATTTGTGAATATAAAGTCAAATAGACATTTTGTTTCCAACAAATGGATAACTTAATGAATAAAGGACAGAGGGATAATGTACAATTTTTTAAAAAATTATACACACAAAGTAGGGATGTTCTCACATTATGAGGGCAATCTCAACTGACTGTGATAAAAATATAGTATTAATTTAATGATTCTGATAAACCTATTCTCTACAATCTTCCAAGACAGCAGAACAGTCTATTTTTTATTGCCAACCATGATATTGCTTATATTTTATACCCAGAAAGCACTCTGACAGGAAATAAAAACAATTTCAGAGGTCTTAAAGGAAAACAAAGAATAGCATTAAAATTTGAGATATTCAATGATAATTCTATTCTATAGACTTTAGATCGTCATTTTCTCAATTTGATGTTGGGCTATGGCTCACAATATTTTTCCAAAATAAACTAATTTTAAAATATTCACTTCATAATGTTTCCCTTTATTAAAGTTGTAAAAGAAATTTCTTCAAAGTTACCATAATTATCTAATTACCTAAATGAAATGAGGATAGTACAATGAAAACTCTTAAGTTTTCCATTTCATTTAACATAGAATTTACACAATATTATTTGAACAGTTATCTGCTTCATACCTTATATTGTCTATTTAAACAACTAGAATGCTTTTTGTCAGGTGAATACTAGGATATTTCCTATGAAAATTTAAAATAAAAACATCTGATTATGGTAGAAATAAGCATTATTCATTTATTTCATGAAGTGCACATAATTATACATAAGCAGGCAGTCCATCCCCAAATTATAAACATATTTTTTTCCAAAGCTTTACTTATAAAAAAGATACTCTTTCAGAAAGTGAAGTTGGTAGTGCTTCTTAGACAATCAAAAGAATGTTTGTTTCATCCATAAATCGGTTGTCCTAATTTCCACCTTGTCTAAGACTAGCATAAGTACCTAAGATGAAAAAGAAAAAAAATATATACTTGAAAAACAGGAAGTAGAAATTATTAATGACAAAGAAATGGAAAGAAAACTTTATTTAGATTATTTTTCAGACATTTGTCACATAAATACATATTACTGAATCAAGGATTCTTTTATAAAAGGACTATGATATATTGGGCATTGTAACTACCTTTCACTATCTATAACTTCCTTTCTGATGTTGCAATTCAGGGGTTCATTTGATTTATCTCAGTTCCAGATAGAGATGTGAGTAATATAAGCAACTTTTTTTCATTGCTGACAGAATATTAGAATATGCAGGAAGGTGTTAAAAAACTACTGATGATAGTATGAAATTTGTCCAATTACGTTATGTGCATACATGAATGTGCCACAGTGAAACCCATTATTCTGTATAATTATGCACGAATAAAATTATATATAATATATATGTACTTATATACAATTATATATGTATATATGTGTTGATGTGTGTGTATGCAATTCCACACTTAAAAAAAATACTGATCTTAGAGCCTAATTTCCATAGCCTCTGACCAGTATTTTTTGTTACTTGGGACATTTTAATATTCAGCCCTGAGTGAATTATTACATTAAATTAATAACAATGCAAGTTTATTGGTCTAGTAAGTGTCTTAGGAACAAGGATTTGTTCAAGTCTAAAATTAAATCACAAGACCTGGTCAGGTTGTGGCCTTTGGTCTCTCCTGGAAAAATCAGAGACTTCAGGTACATGGAAGATTGTTAGTGAGTATTATATAGTATGCCCATTGAAAATACAAGAAAGTTCAAGCATTTTAAGAAAATACATCTTGGATTCACATTCTAGTTGCAGACTGAAGGACTTATGAGAACTAAACATGGAAACTATATAAATTAAGATACTAGAACTGTGAGGGATATATATTGGTAAGCTCACTCTAAAGACTTGTCACAACCTGAAAGAACACATGGAATACTACTGTCAACAACATGACCAGGAAAACTAATCATTCTTACATATTTCAGTTAATACCCCTCGGTTCCCTTTGCTGAAAATTTATGTGTTACATATTTATTCAAGCAAGTTACAGAATTAGAGTGTTTTTTTTTAATATCTTCACCCCATCCCTCGAGTGCATTACCATAGCACATAATATGAAATATGGATAGAAGTTCATTGAGCCTTCCAGGAAAAAAAAATATCTCTCTGTACTGGGAATTGAACCAGGAGTGATTTGCCAGTGAGCTACATATATCTCCAGTCCTTTTGAAACAGAGTCTCACTAAACTGCTGAGGCTAGCCTGGAACTTACCATCTTCCTGCCTCAGTTGCATGAATTGCTTGGATTACAGACATGAACCATTGCACCCAGTTTCTCACTATTAAAAAAGAACTAGGGGAACTAGTATTCTTCTCATTTTGTGATATAACTTTGAACCTAGAACATGTCAAATCCTTTTTGTTGTTGTTGTTGCTGTTTAACTTTTTATTTTGATTTTATTAGTACATTATAGTCATATGTAATAGTGGAGTTCTTTCTGACATAATCATACATACATTCATGGAATTTAATTTGTTCATTTGAGTCCCTAGTGCTTCCTCTTTCCATCCTTTTCCCTCCCCCTATTCCCTTTCCTCTTCTCCTTTAAAAAAAATGTTCTAATTAGTAGTAAATGACAGAATGCATTTTGAAATATTGTACACAAATAGAGCACAACTTCTCCTTCCTCTGGCTGAACATGGTGCAGACTCACACCAGTAGTGTAATCATATATGTATATAGGGTAATAATGTCCGTCTCATTCCACCATCCTTCCCATCCCCTCCCCCTCTTTCCCACCTCACTGCCCCCTGCATAATCCAAAATCCCTTCATCTGCCACCACCACATTATGGATTAGCATTTGTTTATCAGAGAAAACATTCAGCCTTTGGTTTTTTGGTTTGGCTTATTCACTCAGCATGATATTCTCCCACTCCATCACTTTACCAAGAAATGCCATCATTTTATTCTTCTTTAAGGCTGAGGAATATTCCATCATGTATATGTACCACATTTTCTTTATCCATTCATCTGTTGAAGGTCATCTAGGTTGGTTCCATAGTTTAGCTATTGTGAATTGAGCTACTATAAACATTGATGTGTCTATGTCATTGTAGTATACTGATTTTAAGTCCTTTGGGTATAAATCAAGGAGTGGGATAACTGGGTCAAATGGTGGTTCCATTTCAAGTTTTCTGAGAAATCTTCATATTGCTTTCTATAGTGGTTGCACCAATTTGGAGTCCCACCAGCAATGCATGAGTGTACCTTTTTCCCCACATCCTCGCTAACACTTGTTTGTATTCTTGATAATTGCCATTCTAACTGGAGTGAAGTGAAATCTTAGTTTTAATTTGCATTTCTCTAACCACTAGAGATAATGAACATTTTTTCATGTTTGTTGATCAATTGTATTTCTTCTGTGAAGTGTCAAATCCTTTTTTAAGCTAAGTAGAGATTAAATTGGAGAAAGAAAGAGTGTTGGATCGCAGAGAAACACATTACATATATTTAACTAGTGTAACCCTGAACCTGTTCTACTTCTGAATTTCTAGTTAGATAAAGCAGCAATAACTGCAGGGAAGAGTATGTTCACCTTTGAAATTAGTACAACTCCTTTCAGAAAAAAGGACTCCAGTCAGTTCATGTCCACAATTCCTTAGCCAAAATGCTTGGACTAGCAAGTGATTCATAATCATTTTTTATAACTTTAGAAAGAATATATATATGGCACACCCTGTGGTAACATTTGCAGAGACTGGGACAACACAGCGTAAGTATTTCTGTAGCAAAACAGTGTGTAGAGGGATGGTTGGCTAGGGAGGTAGATATAAATATGTTATTCTGTAGGTATGTGTACACACACACACACACATATATATATACACATATTCACAGTGTTTTATTAAGACCACAAATAGTCTCCCTTCAGTTCACTTCAAGTTTCATCCCTAAATTCATTATAAGCCATTTTAAATTTTTTAATTTTAGATTTGTAGATAAGTGTTGTGGATCAGTTATAAAATATTTACAAGACTTTTTATCCCTCCCTCTTTTTTATGTTCAACATAGCTTACAGCACTAGAGAGAATAATATGAACACCAAGGGTAATAATAATCAGTCCTATTGGCCATCTTGAAAACATTTTTGGTAATTTCAAAAACTAATTTTCTTCAAATTATTTTTACTCAAACATATTGATTCATAATTTGAGCAATTTCAAAATAGCAATTTAATATTCATTGAAATGTTTGACTTAATAATGATATACTTATGAGACATATATAGACACATAAAGAATGTAAATTAACAGCTATCTAATGCTCTTAAATAAGTATGTCACATCAAACACTGTCCAGAAACTGAATCTAATTAAAGTATGTGTAAAGTAGTTATTAGAAGTTGCTCAAAGATTTCCCTTAATCATTTGCCTTTTCTTTCTTGTCCTATTTCTCACCCTTTATTCATTCATAAATTAATGTCCATTCCAGAGCTCTTCATATTCTGAAAACAAGAAACTCAGAAGTGGTATACTTCTCTCTAGGTCTGCATATAGTGAAACACTGAACACATACCAAAATTTCTTTCCAGGTCTCATATACTATGTTTTGTATACTTGGTGTTATGTAAAAGTTTAAAATATCTTAGTCATAATTAAAATCAACCATGGTCCTTAGGTATCTTTTGTTATATTTCAGTTTCTATATTTTTCTACCATAATATAACAAAAAGCATATGAGTCATTTGCACTAGTTTATTTTTAAACATGTACCTGGATGAAAGGCCTAGATGACTTCTGTAGCTTCATGCCCTCTTCCTACTGAACATCTGCTCTGGACATTCTGTAGATACTTCCAATTCAACAAGGTCAAAAATGACCAGGGTTTCCTTCCAAAGCTAACTCTCCTATTCTTTTTATTAGGTACTACCCCATGCATGCAGTCAGGAAGAGAAATACTTTGAGGGTCATCCCTAACTCCTCTTCATTTTCGGTTTCCTCAACCAGTCCACTTGCAATGTCTAATAATTTACTTAAAAATTATCTATTTTCAATTTTCTTCCTGGCACCCATACTAACAAAGATCAAGACCAGGCATTCAGTGTCTCTTCCTGTAACTATGTACATACTGTGATGCTCCTCATGTCAGTCATGTGCCCTTCACATGCCTCTGTCCTAAATCAGTCAGTGATATTTCTAAAATGTAAATCTTTCCATATTGCTTCTGTTAAAATTCCACAACACATCAGGTCCTACATGATCTGCCACTTAACTCCCTACTGATTCACCAACATATCCTGCATTGAATGTTGCCCTTTGATTTGTTTTCCCTCACATTTATGTCACTGAGTTATCTGCTAGGGCCAGGCACTGAAGATACAAAATAAATAGTAATTGATCCCTGCTATTAAAATGGGAATGTAAACAAAAAACTTATAAAACCATATGTAAGAGTAAGGAGAAAACACAGGATGGGGTGAGGATAGCTAAATATATTTCATTCTTTTTCATTTATACCAAAATTATCACAATTTCACTTTCTGTCCTAAACACGTTAGCAAACATACATCCTTCAGGGTTGATGACATTTTTTATGTCTTATTTATCTGTAGTTTATGGCATGTCTACAAAATAGCCACTTAAAGCTATAATCCTTTGGTTTGCATGGGAAAATAGGCCCCATAACTCTCTTATATACTTAATAACTTTTTTTGTCTTCTCTTAGAGTTCTTTCCTCTAAAACATGGTTACACTTTTCTTCCTTATAATGTTCTCTTTGAACAGTCTCATCTACTTCATACTTATCAATTGCTTATATGTCAATGTTGAACATTTGTTTAACATTGACCTTGTGAGATTTAGATTTATACATCTCACTGCTTACTAGGACTATATGTTGTAAATCATATATACTTACTCCCTCAAGGCCTAACTGCCCTCACCCTACAGAGCACCATAATATATTCCAATTTCCAAAGGTATTATTATACTATTCTGATTGTATACCTAATCTGTCTCATCCATTTGCGAGATTTCAGGATACAAATGTTGCACTCTTTGTCCTATAAATTATTCCAAAGTATTTTATTTTTTGAACACAGTGTAACTGGAATTGTTTTATTCATTGGATCTTCATAATTTTCATTACCAGTCTATATGAAGAAAATAAATTTTGTATATTGATCTCTTTATCTGTCATGTAATGCAACGTAGAAAGGAAGTATGGGAGCAAAATCTTTGTCTTTAAAACCAAATCTTAGAAAGAAAGCACTCATTTGGTTTTCACATCAAACCTGATTTTAATTGCGGATGTCTCATAGATAGAGGTAAAACTGGGCTTGTTAAGTTGGAGATACTCCCATCTGTTCAGTTTGTTGGGTATTTTTCTCATGAAAGTTTCTGACACCATTTCTTGGGGTGATCTGTTGGCCACTTGCTGACAAGTGGACATGGTCTATTCTGGAAGAGCAGAGAAAGAGCAAGAGAGAAATGAGAGAGAGAGAGAAAGAGAGAGAGAGAGAGAGAGAGGGAGAAATAGAGAGAAGGGTGGGAGAGAGGAAAGAATGAGTTATACCATACTAAATGAAAGGATCCAAAAATAATAGTTGTATTACTGAGGATCCCCCAGAGAAATAGAACAAACAATTTATTATAAGGAATTCCCTCACACAACTGGGCAGGCTGTAAAGTTACAAGATTTGCAGTAAGCAAGTTGGAGCCAAGGACTAGCTTATGAGTATTTTCAGTCTGAGTCTGAAGACATGAGATCCAGGAGAGCCGATAATACAAGTTCCAGGCTGCATAATTGTTAGGCTGAAAACCCTAGAATTGATGTGATTGTTGACGTCTAAGAATAGAGAAGATGAATATCCCAGCTTCAGGTCAGACAGTTTCCTCTCCGACAGCATTTTTGTTCCACGCAGGTCTTCATTTTTTTGCATGAGTACCTTCCATATTAGGGAGGGCAATCAATTCCACTCATACTAACTGGTTCAAATGTTACTCTCATCCAGTAACATCCTTACAGACACACCCATACCAATATTTGAATGGGTACCCAATGGCTGGAGACCCCAGTTTCTTGCCCCAAGCTTAACTGCATAGCAGTAAATGTCACTTGGTTTCCCAGAGGGATCCAGAACAAGCAAGATATTGAGTAATCATTTTTTTTTATCATCTAATCTTAAAAGAGATATCCAATTACTTTTGCTGTATTCTAGTTCTTTTCAGGGAGTTGCTATGTCCAACCTAAACACTCAATGGGAGGGACCACGCAAGTGTGTGAACAATAGGAAAGGGGTTTGAAATCATTAGAGACCATTGGTGGGTCTAGCTCCTCTGAATAAACACTTGAGAATAGGCATGTTTTATCAGCACTTCTCATGGTATTTGGAAAATAACTCTGAATGAGTAAATGTTTTCTTGATCTGTGTGTTCCCCTCCTCAATCCAGTGTAGTCTTGGCATGTAGCCTGAGCTCAGTATTCTTTGAATGGAGTTAAACTGATCTTCCCTTTGTGGACCCTTCATTTGAATCAGTCCTTAAAATCCACCATCCTCTGAACACATGGTAGACTTTTTCCTGTCCAATGGTTTTATTCATTCTTCATTTATCCACTGGGAATGACTTCTTCTATACTGTTTCAAATCTAATTCAAATTCAATTTCCATTAACTTTTAATAAAATCCTGTTGAAAATCAGTAATTATCATATTTGCATTCCACCTTTGTATTAACATTATTCAGATCTACTTCTGCCTTTCAATTTGTGTCATTTTCCTGTCTTTTCTCCCTAGCTGAATCATAAATTCATTGAACGCAAAGAGGTTCTTCTAAGCTTCTTTATGTTACTCATGCTACATATGGTACTGTATGTAATTTTGTGACTTCACAACAAAGATTGCAAAGTACTATTGAATATTAAATAGTAGAATGAAAACTTAATGTACTTGTTTTTTTCTTATGGGTCTATAATTCTTTTTAAATGGCGTTACACCCTTCAATGACATTTTCTTTCCACTTCAGGACAATGTATATTATGCCAATAAAAATAATGAAGTCTTCCTGTGTTGGAAAGTTAATAGCAAATTCTAAATGTCACAAAACTCAACATATACCAAAAAAGTGTGTCTATTGACTTACCTCTCAAATTATGATAAAAATTAAAATTTCATCAAAAACTCAAATAACTTAGCATATTATACATGAAAATACAGGTTATTTATATATTAACTATATAAAAGATGACCATATACTAACTATTTAAACCATATTATGACTGATAAAACTAGTATTTAAGTAAGAGTGTCCTATAAAATAAATGTAAGTGCATAGTCACTATTGAGGTATATCATTAGCAAACCATTCTTTGGCTTCTGTATTAATTAAGCTGTCCAAAACTATTCAATAGTGCTAGTGAAGTTGATTACATCAGTGTATGACTCACAACAAAACAAAATAAAAATAAACTGGTTGGGCAGGTTTTCCCTTCTTGGTCGCTAATTACTGAAACTTTTAAAATATCCATTTTTAAATGTTTGTTTTTTTTTTCTATGTAAATCGCTGAAATGAATACAGTTATGTATCTAATTTTACTCCATAAGAAAATTACAGAAATTAGATATGATTTTAAAGAAATAGTTAAAATAAAATAATATATGCTACACATTCTGTCATACCCCTTATAAAACTAATTTTTATCAAATTATCAATTTCTATTTGACCAAATCTAAATCTCTACACTTAAATATTTTAATTTTATTTTCCTTACCCTTGTAAATCTATAGGGTGATTTATATTCGGGTATAATCATGCCACATTCACAGATTATAATGCTAATTCATAAGATGCTTTTTTTTATATGTTACTGCAGTAATAAGTAACATCAGTGAACATTGATTATGCTGGGCAGCTGTTGGAGACTCCATTTCATCTCAGTTTCATAGCTGCATTAAAACATGTTTACTTGATCTGAATTTTATTATTGACACAAGTCTGGACTACAGCATCAAAAAGGCAGAGACTGCGTCTTTTTTCACTGTTCCTATCATTTTTGTGTGTATGCATGGTTCAGATATGGGGTACCTACAAATACAAAGAGTTAAATCTTATATTTTAAACTGATGGCCTTAAAAGTGAATGCCTGTATTTTAAAGTGATATCTTTCTTCCATGAAATTTGAAATCTGGACCAGGGATACTCTACCACTGAGCTATGTTCCCAGCCCCCTTTTTTGCTATTATTTTGAGACAGGGTCTTGCTAAATTTCCCAGGTTGACATTGAACTTGCAATCCTCCTGCCTTAGTCTCCCAAGTAACTGGGATCAAAGGAGTGTACTACTGTGCAGGGCTATTTCTAACATTTATCATAGTGCCCAAAGTGCAAATTCATTCTGTAAATACTTGTTGAATAAATCAGTTTACATTAAATTAAGTGTGAATACCATACTAAGCTATCTGCATAAAGTATGAGAGTCATTTCTCACTCTTTAGCCCATTAATGAACTAAATGTACATACTCTCTTTTCAACTCCAAACTTTCTTCACCTCCTAATCTGACATTTGGCATCCATCTCAATATGTCATGATCAGAAACCACAAATGTCCTGTGTAAAGGAACACTAGTTTACGTGTATATCCTACTAGCTGTACAGGCACAGAATTTGACATACACTAGTTCACCTAATTTTCTATGGATTTGTTATTTTTAATATGTTTATTGTACATACTGAAACTAAGCTACTTAGAGACTAGTAATATGCCTAGTGATGTACACCTAGTAAATAGTACAGTGATAGTAAGATTTTAATTTAGCTTGTCAGACTCCAGAATGTACATCCTAACCCAACGTTCTAGCCATTGTTATATATGCTGCCTCACTGCTATGCTGTGATTAAAACTATAATTTACTTTCATAATCAGCATAGATCTCCTTGATATAATGAGGGTCTTTCTTTGGAAAATTATCTACAAATAAAAAGAGTTGACATAAAGAATTGATATTTTAAGTTGATTGCCTTAAAGGTGAATGCTTATTGTTTTAAAGTTATATCTTTTTTCATGAAATTTGAAATCAGACTCAGTTTCAAATTCTATATTTGTCTTATACCAACTATGCCCCTTTCAGTAAGTTAGTGCTTATTTACCTCTGCTAGCACAGTGGCTTAATCTGGGACCTCATTAACTTGTATTACTGCTGTGAAGTTAAGTCAAACAAACAAAATGCTTTTAAGTACTTAGCACAGTGCCTGAAATATAACAGCAATTCAATAAATATAAGTAGTATTAGTACTGCTTGTATGGATTATAACATGATTATTGTTTTGCTATATTTGTGCTAAATCTCCCATGTTTAATTAAGGCTTATTTTTAAATATCATCAGTATCATGTTATTAAATTTCAAAATTAAATAGATAGCATAGAAAGATTACTTATTGTCTTATTTTTTAATTGCAATGATACACTTATATTTCATGGAAGATTAATGAAAGACTTCATGTAGGTTTGTATTTAAATATAACTACATGAACTCCTAATGTTAAGTATACTGGACTGTTACATTGGACCTTAGATTATACTTAAGCATCAACTGTTCCCTTCAAGTTTTATCTCCATTGATAGTCAGAAACCTTGTTTAAAATAAGATCTCTTCATATTTTTCAATTTAAAAATGGGATATTAAAAAGTCTTAATTCTATTTTGCATTTGAAAAAAGTCAATAAAAAACTGTTTTACAGGAAGTAATATATGTTTAACTAATTAATGTCACAGGATTTATTCCAAAATTGTAGACTAATGTTCAGTTATGAATGTACACTTTGAGGATTAGCCTGTGGGTACAGGAAACAACATGTTCAAAAGATCTCCTTTGAGAACAATAAAATACCAAAAGCATTATGAGGCTTAAGGCAATAAAATTTCACCATATACACATATTTATAAGCCTATAATTCTTGACAAGTTAAAGCTTCCTTAAGAATTCAACATCAAATAAAAAATTAATTTCTACTAGCAATGTGCATAAAACCATAACAGACAGGATGATATTGGTAACATCTATAACCTTTTTCCAAGTCACAGTTGCCCCTAAGCTAATTTAAAAATATCTTTCAATTTTCTTCATTTCCTTGAAGGAAGTATCATAAATAACTGCTATCCCATTCTCAGAAGATAATATCCCAAAGAACAATACTTTTAAAATTCTATTTTCCTAGAAAGGAAGTAACTCATGATAGTAAAATGTCTAATATGTAGCTATAAAATATATTTAATTCTTCATAAATTAAAAGTAGAAATAACAATAACTACATTAGTGATATTAAAAATATTTTTCATTTATACAAGTTCAGTACCTATTCAAAATGTCCTTGAACAAAGCATGGCTTATGACTTAGAGTATCATTTAAATGTCAATTGTTTGCCTACTATGTGAAGGATGTATTTGGTTCCATGTCAATCCAAAATGAGGATAGTACATACTAAAATAGACCCAGTAAGTGTATTTGTTGTACATGTTTTTCTCAAAGATTAAAGTTTCAAAACCTAAAGTAGTTTACTCAATTATATATTTAATTCTAAAAAGCATATCTACCTTATGTTGGATAATTATGAACTAAAACCAACAGTATCAGTAATGGTTTTAATAAGTGAATAATGGGTCACTCAGATTATCATGAGACCGGTGACTTTAAATATATTTATGTGTTTTTACAAAGTGATTTTCCTTCATCAACACTGTTTTGATTGTGCATTCAGCCTAAGATGATGATATATGCTGAGAGAAAAGGGTTATTGTGACTTTACTTGTCTTACTTGTCAAATGATTTGGAGCTGACTTTAGGTCAACAAAATTTAAAATTCCAGCTAAAGAGTGAACAGCTGAAGGAATTTTCCACAGAAAATGGAAAGGAATGAATAGACCTGTCATAGATCCAAACACAGAAAAAGCAAGCTGTAAAAAATTTCCTTTGTCTTCCTCATACTATTTCTTTTTCTCCTTTTCCATTGTAGAGCCTCCTCAAAAATACCATCCTTGCTCTGTTTCTTGGATTTTGAGAAAAAAATTCTACGAACTTACCTAACAAGTTATTCAATTTCTTAGTGCCCCAATTTACTCATTTGCAAGATAAGGTGGTAGGATTGGAATATGTGGGTCACAAACTTTAAGAGCATGTAAGTATCAACAAGAGGAGAGTGCTAAAATGCAGATTCCCAAGGTTGGGTTCAAAAATTCTCATTCAGTAGGAATGGATTAAGCCTCTGAATCTGCTTTTCTTAACAAGCCCCTGGAGATTCTTGAAGCAGGTAGTCTGCAGACCCCACTGAAAATATGACAAATTATCTCCAAGTCTCTTTCCACCTCTCATAAATCCCCAGGTCAATGTTTCCTTCAGATGGCATAGAAAGAATGCAAACTGATTTTCTGGTTTTAAAATTTGAAGTAGGGAGAATTTTGATATTTTTAAAGTGCTCCAATTTGTTCATGCAGGGTTTAACATCTGTCTGGAGGCCACTTTTCAAGTCAGGAGAATACTGCCAGAGGAATCTATCTTTTCTTGGTGATTATACCTCAGATCATGGGGATTTCATTAATCATTACAAGACTACACAGGGATGCTAATATGATATGGAAGCAAGCAGTATCATTTGAAAGTGTGTTGATCATTTACAACTTCAAGGTAACACCAGAAATAAAGTTAAAATATACCTAATCTTTGCATATTCAATTTCAGTTTGTGGTTGAACATCAATAAGAATCAAAATTATAGTTTTGAAACTAAAGAATACTCTAGAGATCATCTATTACATACATTTCTGTTCCCTCTAAGGTGTTATCAGCTCTATAACATCAATAGTCATGAAGTATTCCTGTTTTTATTCTCATTGCACATTGCTGGCTCATTGCAGACACTCAAAAAAGTTCACTGAGTCAATAAAAGAATAAATAAGTGCAATAGAATGAATGACTCTCATCATTGAAATACTTACAAAAGAGGTCAAATGAGGTACTAGACTCATTTAGTAAGAGGCAGATGTAGGTTTAGAGTCCACTCAGATATTCTAAATTCTAAGATAGACTTTAAAACATTTGTGCTATAGACAAATAGATCTTACAAGTTGAAAACAATGCCTTGAAATCTGCCATTCTTCTTTACTTACCTTCACCACCAGTACAGGCAACGTACCCTGAAATACTCAGAGAAGAGATGTTTTATTCTAGAAATCTTGATTCTCATAATCCAAATAATTGAAAATCCTGGCAATTCCATGTTGTGTTTTTACCTGAAGATACTGAGTCTGTTTTCCAGTTAATGTAGACCCATCATGTGACAATAACACAGCGGACTATACAGGGTAGCCAATAACTTCTGAAATGGTGTGATTTTTTAAGAGTCATTTATTTGCATGATACATATCATAAAATGAGACAATATTTCATATCACACCAGCTCAAATTCACGTAATGTAAATCTTTCCAACATGTAAGCACACAGCATTATTAATTCTGACACAGAAGTCACACGCACACAAAAAAAGATGAACCATGGCAATCTTGGCCATCTCCTGTCACTCTACTGGTTTTCTTTTCTTTCCTTTTTTTGTTGAATTTTTATTGCTTGTTCTATTTAGTTATACATGACAGCAGAAGGCATTTTAATTCATTGTACACAAATGGAGTTCGACTTTTCACTTCTCTGGTCGTACACAAAGCAGAGTCACGCCATTCGTGTACTCATACATGTACACAGGGTCATGATGTCTGTCTCATTTTACTCTACTGGTATTCAGTGTGGCATCATTTAGATAGTAACTGTGCAACTGGCATAAATATCGAGTTGATTAATCCAGTCATTTTTCTCCTGAGGGAAAGTGATATTGTAATTTGTTTTGTCTAGTGTATAGGATATGAAATTTTTTTTATGTGATTTGCTTTAGGTAGATGAGATGCCATCTGTGTGGCATAAAAAAGTTGGGAGTCAATTCAAAACATAATACCTAACAGATTTAACAGAGGTAGACTTATTTATTTATTTGGTTGAAAAAAGAATTGAAGTTCAATCCTAGAGGAGACAAGAGTTAGAGAATTCTCATTTCTCTTTATTTCAGTTATCTCAAATCAAATCCCCTTCCCGCAAAAAATAGTGGCAGAAAACACCCACTCCTTTGCCAAATTTTGCCATATCTCAGATTTCATGGGTTGGAGCTTTGATACACACTTTCCCTGCTGCTTTTGCCGGATGTCTTTGCACAGTTACAGTCAAATGGTGGTGTGACTAGATGTCTGGCCCCTTGTTGCTCTTCCATGTCTGCTCTTTCCAAGCAGAGCAGCCTAAACTTTATTCATGTGAGAATCAGAGTTCTAAGAGGAAGGAAGAGGAAGCTGATGGCAACTTCTATATTCCTAAGTTCATAAGTCCCTGTGCAACCCTTCTTTCATATACAGTTGGTCAAAGCAGTGGCAAGCCCAGGCTAGATTCAGTGGAGACAGCCAGGGCATGTCCTCTAATTGTTAATGGGAGGAGCAGCATTTGAGGAAAACAGGTGAGTGGAATTGGTCGGAATGATCTTTGGAAACTGACTTCCACACTCATTGTACTAGATAAATATTGGCACACCT